>NW_009721104.1:0-11513 GCF_000703405.1 Apaloderma vittatum
TGGCTGCCGGCCAGGGTCAAACCACAACAATGAGAAGTTCAGTGCAGATGAGTCTAGCTCTGACAAAAGATGTTTAGCCTGGTGAAGAGGAGATTGAGGGGAGACCTTATTGCTCTCTACAGCTACTTGAAAGGAGGCTGTAGTGAGGCAGGTGTTAGTCTGTTCTCCCTAGTGGCGAGTGATAGGACCAGGGGAAATGGCCTTAAGCTGCACCAGGGGAGGTTCAGGTTGGATATTAGGAAGAATTTCTCTACTGAGAGTATTGGAACAGCCTGCCCAGGGAGATGGTTGAATTGCCATCCCCAGAGGTGTTTATTAGATGGGTAGATGTTGTGCTGAGGGACATGGTTTAGTGGTATTGATAGGGCTAGTTGTCCTAGGTTGGACACGATGACCTTGAAGGTCTCTTCCAACTGAAACTGTTCTATGATTCTGTGATTCTAGGATTCTAGGATTCTATCATGATTCTGTGATTCTATGATTCTAAGACCTCAACTGCTATGAGATTACTTTCCATGTAGAAAAACCTAATTTCTCCCTCATTTATCAGTTCATTGATCTTTTTTACTTTTGTTTTTTAAATTCTCCAGTTATATCTGACAGAATTTGAATTTTACCCGTCAAACAAGCCAAATAACTCCTAACTGTAATCACACGAGATTTTTTACTTTCATCTTTTTACTTTAATCTAGATAGACAAGCAATACTTGGAAGTATTGCCAATGTGTCAAGTCTTACTATACTTATTTTTTTCTTTATTATATCTATATTTTACTGATCTCCTTATTCCAAAGCAGTCTGAGATTCTTTTCAGTTTCTTCTGTTCAGATGACTTGGTTCGCATTCAATATCATATTCATAGTTTAAGAATGAAAATGTTGTCCTAGAAAATGTTGCTTTATCTTTTGGGCAGGTGATTTAAACTCGAATCGACTTTTCCATGCCCTTAAAGCTGAAATATCAAAAATCTGTCTTCCACTGGATTATTTAGAATAGGACTTTCTAGTGCATAATGCATTATAGAAATGTAGCGATGCCTTGCAAGCCTACCTATCTTACTATGAATTGGTACTGATGTATTAAAACTACCACTTCAAATTTCAGGGTGTAACAGAATATTTTTACTTCAGTGCTAACTTCGAAGTGTCTTACTAATTAACGTAATTACTTACATTTTGACTCTTACCCCCTGCATTTGCTCATTGTAACCTAGTGTTGTATTTTTGAAAATCTAAAATTGCAGACACGCACTAATTAAAAAAACCCAAACATTTGGGTAACAGCTATAGAAAAGATCACTTAGGTATCTTAGGCACCCTAATATGCCTAGATATCGCAAGCTTAAAACTATGTTAGGTTTCTAACACTACTAAATTTGTATATTATTTTTGTATTAATATTACTCATTCTGATAGTAAACATGGCAAGACTAAACAAATACGCTTTACCAATACAAGGTATTCAGACTTCATGCTTCGGTGCTGACTATGCCCTACACAGCCTTTATAAAGATAAATGTGAAAAGACCTATTAAGGAGTCTACATTATCTACCATCTAGCTATCTTATCTATCTGCCTTCTATCTCACCTTCAACCTTTAGAGGGCAGTGCTACCTTTGGTTACTTAAGAGAGATTCTAGAAGGGCACGACATTTCCATTACCCGAGAGAGGTAAAAGAAGAATCAAAAGAAATTTCAAAAGACAAGACAATTTCTTGCATTGCTGACATGGGGAAGAGAACCCATGCATCATGTGCCACACACTAGGTGAACCCTTTATACTCTGAAGGGCAACAGGGACTAGAGGTTTCTTCAGTGCTGCTTTGGCATTGACACTCTAGTGGCTGCTGAGAGGAGGATGCCTACAGCCGAAAGGGCAGAGGCAAGCACTCAAAAATTAAAGGAATTATATACTTCTACTGTAGTTCAGTCTCATTTTTATACAGACATTAAAACCCTATCAAAGCTTCTATCAGAAGTATCAGTGTACCTTGGAGAATCAACACTGAGTTACAGATGTTTTTCCGCAAGGATTTACTGATTTCCCAAACCATGCCTCAAAGTGCTATGGAGGATAACAGTGTGTGATGAAAAGTGGAAAAAAGGCCAAGAATTCATCTAGTGGAAGACCTGTGTTCTCCTTTTTATGTATTTTACCCTCCAAAACTAACAGTAAATATTATTAATAACTTTTCAGACATGATCAGATTTATTATTTAAAACAAAATCAACACAGAAAAGTGTCAAAAGCTGAGCAGAAAACTGTACTGGCCCTTTTTATTCTGAGGCACTGAGAAGCAAAAAAGCTCTAAAAAATATTAGAAATAGAACCCAAAAATGTGATCTCTCTCATCTTCCTGGTAAGTGAAGAACTGCACCTACACATTCTGCATGTTCCCTGTTGTATATTAACTTGATTAAAAGAGCTGACATAGTCAGGCAGTCTCACATATACCAGAGTATTCCTACAGTAGAGCTACTCTCTCCAAAGCAGGCCTGTTTGGAGAAAAATTCAATTTATCCCTCTATGTAGCTTCATTTTTTTGGGTGAAATCACTGAATGGAGAGTTCACTACATGTGGTTTATGCTGTAATGCTGAGACTACCACTGGAGTGCTGGGTCCAGTGCTGGGCTCTCCGGCACAAGAGATAAAGGGATATACTGAAGAGAGCCAGGAAAGGGTCAAAAAGGTTATTAAGGGACTGGACCATCTATCCTAACAAGGAGAACTGTTCAGTCTGGAGCAGAGAAGGCTCAGAGGATCCGATACATGTGTACGGATATCTCACGGAGGGAGTAAAGAATAGGACCAGGCTCTTCTCAGAGGTGCTCACTAACAGCACAAGGAGAGGTGATGGGCACTAACTGAAATACACAAAACTCCATGCCCAGCCACCTGCCCAGCCCTGGGATCCACTGAAACACCATCCCATGCCAACCTTGTCTTATCTTGTCTTGATCTGGCGGCTGCCTTCCCAGCCAGCCCCGGTCACCACTCGTATTCCACTCTGGCTCACCTCACTGGAGGCTACAGGGCAAGACTGGCAGGGAAAGGGAGGGCACCACACTGCACCCTGACAGACTTCCTCATTTTAGCATGTTCAAACAAGGTTTTACGCCCTGGTTTAAGTTACTCTTAGAAGTGTTTTAAATTGTGTCTTTAGATACAACAGATAAAGGTCACACAGTTTATGCTTTGTACTTCTTCCTGCCTACACCAGGAACACATTAAATCCTATTTTTGTAAGGGGTTCATTTGAAGGGTCACTACATGTAGAATCTGGCTGAAATCTTTGGATTTGACAGCAACTACATCACATAGTCTATGCTGAAGATTTTTGCTTACAAATGACATAGGTGGACACTGTAGTAACTTTAAATATGATTTTCAACAGGATTCAGATAAAACTATGGCCTTTCTCTTACTAGTAGCTAATTAGGACACATAACTGTCCCCTTCCCTGCCACTCACACAAACTGTATAAAATACCCTAGTGACACAAGAGGCCACAAACTTTGCTGCTAAAATGTTCTTTTGACATCACTAATTTCTCTTCCCGGGAGACATCATAGTTGTGTGCATTATGTGCTGTGCCTGGTGTTCTAGGCTGAGTGAGCTCCACACTTATTTAAGTAAAATATTTGTTTCTTTATTTTTTTTGACATCTGATATAGTCCAGTAAATTAAATTTTATAAGTGAAAATGGCTCAAGATAGACCTAGTAATCTTCTGAAAAACACATAATGTGATACTGCACATTAGCTACTATCACTTATAACACATGAACTGCATTTATGCTTTTCAAGGTTGGAATCATAGGATAACTCTAGGTGGAAGGGACTTCAGGAAGTCTTGTATTCCAAACTCTTGTTGAAAGCAGGATGCTGGCACTGACACGAAGTGCAATGCTTTATCGAGATTACTTAGTAGGTAAGCATTATCCTCACCATATTTCCTGGATGTGCCTTCACAACCTTGATCCTAAATGCATTTGTACCACGATTGCTTTCTCATTTGGACTGATGTTTGTACTTTTTAGAAAACCTCTGAACATCCTTCCTCAGGTTAATAGCCATTCTAGGTGATCTCTCAATGATGTAAATCAACAGTCATCAAAGTAAAGCTATTTTGCTGGCATAACTTGTAGCCAAAGAGCTATTTTCAAGTCCTGAAATTGTTCTACTAATGTTTAACTTGCTAAGTAGCCACTCACTATAACCTGGTGTTCAGTCACAGAAATTCACATAGAATATCAAAATATATTTTTAGTGAAAATCCATTTAACTGAGAAAGTATGGTTAGATCTTTAGTCTCTACGAGAAACATGAATTTTAGCATCTACAGGAATATAAACATTACATATATTTTTTAATAACTCTTTAAAATATTTGGAGTTGCTTGTCCTAATAGACTTGGTTCAAAACAAGAGAAAGTGAGGCAGTATATTGCAGCTTACAGTGCATTTTAACTTGTTGTACTCATTGACAGAACACTGAAAACAATCCATTTATTCATTAGACGGTGCCAAAAATAATTCAGCAGTTTCTCTCTTGCTTCTATTCATAAATATCCTAATTTCATGTTAATTGTTTCTTTCAACACTTGGCACCTTGCTAAAGAAATTTAGAACATCTCAAATTATTAGTTGTTTACTGCATTCTCAAATAAAAATGAAAACATAATACCAATATCACTGTGTAGCAAGTTCCATGTAATGAGATTGAGGCATTTGAATCATCTGTAATATACCCTGCCATTTTGATTAATATCATAAATGTTAAAGTAATTTCAAGCTATGGCAATACATGCACAGAGAGGCATGTTAAGATGTGTGAAGACAAGGGTTATTTTAAGTATTTCTTGCTTAAATATGTAGTTGGAAAGTCTTAATTATTATTTTAAATTAGCATGATAATAGTTGAGTTTGGTTTGCTTAGTGTATCTCTTGATTGAGCCTCAAAGGTGTACGCATTTGTAAATTTTTAGGATTCCATTTCATTAATAAATGACTGACATTTCAATAAGAGGCTGAAATATTAAGCCATAGCAAAAATTGAAACAAAAATGGTAACACTGACTTCTAGAATAAATCCTGTCCCCAGGGTCTTTTTGAAGAGTACTGTAGTAGTTGTCTCCTAAATTGTTTATTGAAGAGGTTTTATAGTAATGCAACAAACGAAACCACATAGATTGCATCCTATTTCACACAAAAACTGAAAAAAATTATATGAAAATTTCCAGTGTCATAGTTTATGGTGATCTTGTCCTGAACAAACTCATAAACACTTTATTCTGTCATTCAGTTTAAATGTTGCTGTCTCACATTTGGACTGATGGTTGACAGCAATGATGTATAAATTATACACGGCAATTTACTGAACACCATTAAACCACAAGAGTATGGGTAATTTCAATAATTATACATATAAATAGTATTATTAGCTCTGTCAAACTCAGTACCTGGATAGTGTGTCAGTATATAATATCTGCTAGGGATTCAAAAGGTTTAGGATTTTGCACGAGGTCGGTGGCTGGAGAGGTTCCAGCTTCCATTTCTATATAGCTACTATCTATAATCTGCAACCAGATATCATGTTAAAGATTCAGAAAAGCTTTGAAGTTGGCTGATCTGTCCAGATTCATGCTATATTTTCAGAGGGAAGAAGGTAGCAACCGAAAAAAATAATTACTTCTAGTAAATACTGTGCCAGTGGCATTTATACTATAACCATCAAAGAACTGGAGAACCATTGTCTCTGGTTTAGGTACTACTTATCTCACAAAGCTCCTCTCAAGTGGTATGTCTGGAAATTGATGCTTTCCAGCTAGAGAGGAAAACCTCAACTGTACCTCTGTTTACCAGTTTTACTTCAGTGCTGTCTAAAGGCCCCAGTGTGGTAGGTGTTGTAAAACATATAATAAGTAAAAGCCATGGAAAACTTCTAGTTTAAACAGAAAAGCCAGGCAAAGGATTGGACAAACACCTCCCAACATTTTCATTTTCATCAAGTAGTGCAGTGTCTGGGATGCTTTAGATGGGCTGCATAGGCAAGGCAGAGTCAGCCTAAGCACATGAAATTCAACATTTGTTGGAATTTCCAAATATCTGACAGATGCTGCTGCTAAACAACTGGAAATCTATTTTCAAAAGCAGTAGGACACAAGAGTGTTAGAAGCAGTAGGTATGCCAAATTATTGTTTTAATTTTAAAACTTAATAACTCAGATGCAGAGAGATTAAGTAATTAATTTTTCACTCTGAGTGAATCAGCCTGGCCACTGGAAACCAAAGTATACAACAGATTTAATATAGGTAATATCATGGTTACTAATCTCAGAGTTAAAAATTTTATATGGTCTACAGTGATAATGCTTGAGCAGTGTTCCGCATTTCCTTATTGCATATTTACATAAAATGCTTGTACTCAGACAGCATTCTGATTTTGCCTTACAATATCCTTCAGAATTCCATTAAAACAAATTTTTACATTGTTCACTACAAAACCCACGTCTTTGGCCTTTGTTCTTTTTATCTGTTTCTACCAATGACTTAGTTTCACCTTCATTCATTTTTAGAGAATTTGTAGGTAACAAGAATAATTCAAAATAAGGAGTATAAATTATTAAACATGGCAACAAGGAAAATATATAGTAAGGAACATAAAGCGTAGCTTATAAAGGCAAGGTAAATTATATTTTAAAATATAATAGCGACATATGTTGCCTTACAAAACAGTAATCAAGTGGGAAGAAATTCTGCATTACTTATAGAATCTAAGCAACTCTTGCTCTAGTAAGAAAGTACCAGGGAAGCACAAGAAACTTTCTTTTTAGTCCCTTCATTTTGTAAAAACTCTTAGAAAAACAGAGAGGATTCCTTACTTCATGTAACCCTGAGGGAAGAGTATCATAGTCAATGAAGCAGATTCACTTTTTTTTTCCTTATTGACAGTAGCCCTCAGAAGTATCTTCACACAGTTGCCCAAACTGTTCTTTAGTTATCCCATGCATTGAGAAATTCTGGGTAGCACAGATCCTTCTCTACTGCTCCTTAAACAGACAATAAAATATCTCATCCACACTGTTTTCCTTTCTTTTATTTTCTGTCATTAGTTTGCTAATTCCTTGGCTGGATTATACTTTCAGAAAGGACATGTTAATGAATTAAAACAAAGGAAATGTTACCACCTATGATCATCAGATAGTATCAGGTTGGTATTGGGGCCAGCGCTGTTTAATGTCTTTGTTGGCAACACAGAGAACGGGATTGAGTGCACCCTCATCAAGTTCGCCCACAACAGGTAATTTCAGGCCAATACTGTACACACATAATTTTCATAGAAAGACACACAATCAGACTGTAACCCAAAAGAGACAGTCAGCAGTCATTTTGGGTAACCAATGAATAGACTTTAAGTCCCTTTATTAAAAAAAAAATGCATACTTCACTTGACCTGAAGGGGTTTCCCTTGGCTAGTAGCTCTCAAGAACACAAAGTCTTAAAGAAAACTTAGTATTCTAGTTCCACTTTATTTGTGAAAGCAAATTAGAATTTACATTATTGATGAGAATCACTTTCTCATTTATGTCCTAAATTAAAATCCAGTAGAGTAAAAATGGTATGTTCCTTCCTGTGGCAATTTTCACTATTCCTTACAAATTGTGCATGAGAGCCTACTCTGAAACAAATCAGATGAGCCCCACCATCACATGAGTCACTCTGAGCTAAGTAAGTACTAGATTTGGCCTTGTTTCTTGAATTTTATCTTCTAATGTCAGGAGAGGAAGATTCTAATTTGTTTCCTGTCTTACTAGCAATTAATTAACCATCTTTATGTAGATCCACAGGACAGTGGAAGGAGAAAGAACACCTATGCCTGAGAGAAACAGAAGTACAACATAATGCTAAGTAAGCTGCCTAATAGTTGCCCCAGAAGGGAATTTTCTCTCACTGAAAATCCAAGATGCTTTTCTAGCAAAACATGCACTAATTCAAAATATTTCGGTGATTAAATAACCCCTAAATGTTTTGAGGTTGACTCTGGATCTAGGCCTAAACCAGAGGGAGTCCTGAGACATCTGTATGGATTTAATGTCAGTAAACTGGAAAGTTTTTCAGTTGGTGTGTCTGGATAAGAGTTATTCCAACTTTGAGGGCTGGATGTGAATTGGACTTCGTCTAACATAGGAAGTGCTCTAGTCCAAGGATCCATTAGACTTATGTCTTATCTAAAATCAGAGTGATCAAAACTGAAGCAGCAAACACATGGGAAAGTTTCTCACAATCTAATTCCACAAAGAGCCACAAACAAGCAGCAGATATAGTGCATCATAAGTGACTTGTGAATGATTAAACAAGCTGTCCCAGTTCAAAAACTAAGAGTAAATATTTGAATTAAGCCTATGTTGTTAAACAGAAAGTTATCCAGTGCTCATATATAGTCATTGCTGGTCATCAACTCTATAACCTTCTCATCTTCTGCTCTTTGATAACACATAGCCACTCCTTCACTTCTCTTTTGTTTGCCTCCTGGACCTATTCAGTCTCTACTCCACATCAAATCTTAAGCAAGTGCAGGAACCCCGTGCTAACAGAGAGCAGTTAATTTGTAATTTTTCTGCAGCAGGTGGTCTGTCTAACAATCATGCCACTCCTTCCACACGAGATTGCCTCACTACTTGCATTTGCTCTATTCCTTGCATTTGCTCTATTCCTTTCATTTGCTTTCTGTTACCAGCGTTAGCCCCTCCAGGGTCTATCAATCTGTTAGCTCTTTGCGCAACCTTGCTATGTCTTCTTTTATGATACAAATTTCAAACATATTACCATCTGTCTGAGTTCATTTCCCATCATTCTAGAAGATATTTCTAAAAATGCTCTATTTCTTGTAGTCCTATACTTAGTCTTCCTTTGTCCTTGGAGGCACAGGTGGCATATCTATCTTTCTGAACAATCAGAAGTACCTAGCACTGCATGAGCATGGAGAAGCAGGTGAGTGAATCATCACAGCAGCCATCATGATGTCAAAATGGATTTCCTACTCCACATTTTTGTTATCATTTTGACACAACACATGATAACCAGCTTGACCTAAGTTTTGTCTGATGTTTGTTTTACTTTGTCCTCTGTTCATAACCCCTTCGGACTGCAGGCTTCTGTTTAGCTGCACATTAAAAACCAAGACTCTGTTTTGACCTTTTTTATTCCCAGATATGGAAAAAAAAAACCAAAAAACCGCAAGTTAAATCTCATTGCACAAGGGTGAAATAAAAGCAGTGACTGAAGCAGAAAAGAAAGTTAAACAAGGTTGGAACTCTAGCAGTGGTATATGAAAAAGAACAGCCTAACTACACACCAAAACAAACTTCAAGGGAAGTTACCTCATGGAATAAAATCTGACCTCTCGGCTCCAGCATACCAGACACAAATTGAATAGCTTTGGAGAAGGATGAATGGGACTTCACATGAGGTCTTGCCTTATGCCCCAAGGAAATAGAACTAGTGGTAAAAATAAGAAGCCAGTTCAACAGTCTTAAGCAAAGTGGATGAGCCCTATGCAGATGCAGGTAAATCAAGGGTTAATGCTGCCTCCAGCAGCAAAAGGCTCCACAGCTGCTGAGAGAATATCTAATTGTCATGATCTTCTCTCACACTCAGATTTATCAAAAACAAAGAGAATGCACCTTTTTCCTCCAGGCAAAAAGCATCCACATCTTTTTGTGCTTAGATATGTACATATACATATATATATATACACACACACAAGGCGGTAGCCTTGAATGTGAAGCAGAAAGATACTTTTATCCTATTAATGGATCTGTGTTTGAATTTGTTTTTTGCATTGGCTTCTTTCACTTTTACAACTGGAATAATATTTGCTAGACAATGTATCTCAAAAGACTGTTATGTTGACAGTTACTTACTGTCTGCACAGAAGTGTGGAAGACTAACTACACTTGTCAATAAATAGCCTGGATGAGATTTGCCATTCCTTTGTTTCTTTATTTTACTGAATATTGTTCCCAAAAGCATTCTAAACACCTTTGACTGGGATATTTGCATACTCACTTTATACAAGTGCAAGGAGTTTTCTCACGCACACCATGAGAAAGACGCTAAAGAAAATACATTAGAAGCAATATAATAGTACCAGTGACCTCCACTATCTTCCAGCCTTAGGAAAAGCAATAAAAGGAACTCCCTTTGCAACTCCAAAGTATATTTAAAGAAAGTGGCAGGGCCACAGATATGTCCTGCTACAGATTCCTCAGGCGGCCTCTGCAGATTTAAGCCTTGGAGCTATTTTTTACTGCGTCTTCTGTTATCCTTTACATGGAACTAGTGAAAGGAAGGTAAGAAGTTTTACCCCTTTTTAAACTGAATTCAAAGTAGTTCTATTTTCTCCCTATGATTTTAGCTGTAAGTCACTACCCAAATAGTGTTTGCACTTCAAGATGAGCAGAGGGGAGAAAAAAAAAAACACTCAAAAAAGTATAGCCTGAAAATAGAAAATATCTTCAGAAACAGGCAAGACTAATAGAAACAATTGTTAGAATTTTGCAGTCAGGACCAAAATTTACCTAAGAGAATACTTTTAACAGACTGAGCTGCTGAATAGTTCATTTGATTTAGAAAAAAGAAAAAATTTAATCCCAGGTGACACAAAACCTACTATAAACGTTTATATCCTGGAAAAGGGAAAACGTTTCCCTGCAGGGCTTGAATCAGTGTTGCCAATTCCCTTCCGCTGAATCAGCTGCCATAGCAAGCAGCGTGTAGCAGCTTTCTCTCCTCTGAAAAATCCTTCCCAAGAAAAACTACTGTTCAGATTTACTCAGTGCAAGAAAGAACTTTTAACCGTTAGGAAAACAAGGTTTACTGCTAGCTTCTTTTAGAAACGCAAGCAGAAGTAGGGAGGTGATTGTCCCTCTGTATTCAGCACTGGTGAGGCCTCACCTCGAGTGTTGTGTCCAGTTTTGGGCACCTCAGTATAAGAGAGATATCGAGGTGTTGGAGTGAGTGCAGAACAGGGCAACAAAGCTGGTGAAGGGCCTGGAGAATAGATCTTACGAGGAGCGATTGAGGGAGCTGGGACTGCTCAGTTTGACAAAGATGAGGCTGAGGGGGGACCTCATCATGTTCTACAACTACCTGAAAGGACATTGTAGAGAGGTTGGTGCTGGTCTCTTCTCACAGGTAATTAGCAACAGGATAAGAGGGAGTAGCTTTGAACTGCAACAGGGTAGGTTTAGACTGGACATTAGAACAATTTTTTTTCACAGAAAGAGTAGTTAGATGCTGGAATAGGCTGTAGAGGGATGTGGTTGAATCACCATCCCTGGATGTATTTAGAGGTCATTTAGATGTGGTGTTGGGGGATATGGTTTAGGGGTGAGCTTTGTAAAGTAGGGTTAATGGTAGGACTCGATGATCCCAAGGGGGTTTTCCAATCTGAATGATTCTGTGATTCTATAATTCTATTACTTTCACCTTGGCTGGGAAAAGGAGAAA
>NW_009721104.1:11534-88299 GCF_000703405.1 Apaloderma vittatum
TAATATACAAGAAATCACAAATGGAAAATACTTCTTAAATCATTTAGCTCACTCATTTTCCAGTGCAGGATTGTTCTCCACAGTAACATAACAGTGATTCCATTAAAGTTACCTGCTTAGTTTCACTAGTCAGAGCTTATCATACCAGAGAGTTTAGCACTGGCAGGAAAAAATGTGGGTCAAATTGTGTATTCTGCAGATGAAATGAACCTGTAAAATGAATGGGAAAAAAGACAACAACAACAAAAAAGATTAAGGAAATAATTTTTGCTGTTTACTTCCAAGGGTTCTTTCATTATCTGTGGGAGGAGCTTCCCATAAACCTCTTGACTGGTTCATTAAAATTCTCCTGTATAACTCTCTCTTGCCATGAAAACAGCATGACCACTGATACAACTGCCTATCATCTTGACTAATATTATTCCACTGTTTCTCTTGGTTCCCTCTTTAATTATTTCCTATATTTATTACCCTTTCTTTCAGCTCTGCTAAGGGTATGGGCCACGTTTTGATTCCGTGTTTGTGCAGACTCCTCAAAAATAATGTTTTGGTTTCAGACTATAGTGTCTAAAATGTACAGTAACATAGTATTACCCTTCACAAACCCTCCCACAAACACACTGCTAGTTTTCCAGTTTTTCCCAGTGTTATGAACAAACGTAGATAAGTTTTAAAATTATAAGCCTTATGGGGTTTGATTGCTTTTAAAAATCTTTTCATCAGAATAGGACACTACCAGTTCATATCCTAAAGTGAGGAGTTGCTTATCTCAGGTTAGGTCGTCATCCTCATCAAGGCTTAATTTCACATTTCCATCACGTTTCAAAGGGTGCTACAGAGCCAACATGCACTGGATACCTAAGCCTACTGTATTTAAAGTAGTTTTCCCAAACAATTAATTTTTTCATTACACTTGCCAGCTAAGTTTTAAAGCAAATTTACCTCCTTACGTAGCTGTGCTTTTACACAAAAACAAAAACAACAAAAAAAGAGGGGTAGATGGGAGGTGTCTGGGAAGTTCAGTAATTTTTGCTCTAGAAGTCCTGCAAGCAAAAACTGTCATTGAACATGCTTAGAGTGACCCTGCTGTTACTGAGAATCTACTTCTCAGGTGTTTTAGGACAACACTGAAGAATTTTCAGCCAGTGAAGTAAGCCTGACTCCATCCCCTAGAAAATGTCCTTTAGTTTGCTGCAAGTAATGCACAGCTGGGGCCATGGCAAGTAGATGTTCACCAGCCTATCTCCATGGGTCCTTCTGTCCTCTGAGTGTTCAGCTGCTGCTGCCTGACCAACTCTGCTCTCCAGAAAGAGCATGCAGGGTAGTGATACTGCATTTTGAGATTATATGCCTGGAGAGAACTCTTTGCTCTCCTCAAACTAGACAAAGTGAGTTTTCCTCTTAGACGTATAAACATGGGATATTTCTCAGGCAAAACAATGTTTGGAATGCTACTTTTCATGATTTGAGTACAGATGTAATCTCACAGTAATTTTACAATAGATTAGGCACTTTGTTGTGAATCTCATGGTTTTCCTTTAACTTTAAAAATTATTGATTTCTTCTATGGATTCTGATTTTTTTAGATCATATTGTTAGAAGATTTAAATTAAGCCATATATTTTGTCCACTTAGATGGACATAATTCATTTTGTTGATCAGATACCACAATTGTGCAACATCTAGCTCAATAAGAAAAACAAACACAAATGAGAAATGTCATCGCTTTGATGTTAATGATAAATCCTACTCTCTCCTCATCTTCCATAAAAACCTGAATGACAGAAAAACTTCTTCAGGGTTTTATGAGACTCATAGCAGAGGATCACACGGCACAATAGTAAAACTGATTCATCTTGACCTCTCTTTTCACAACTACATATGAAAATACATTCTAATAAAGCTCCTCATCACATACCCATATTTATACTCCATGCTTTCTGAAGCAATATGCAGAGATGCTTTAGATAGCTGCTAAAATGAGGTTAAAAATGGTATTTCAATTACATTTCAAGAGTATTTGTGATCACATTCTTGAACTATTTTTTCACTCAAATACCATTCTGTGGACAGTAAATGTAAAACATGATCACTGTACTATTTTTTTATAGCCCTATAAGAGAAGAGCAAGTATTGTCTGGTGGCTGTATCAGTGTGAAGTAACTTATGAACACGTATCTCCCTACCCTTCATACACAACTCTAATAGATCTATATTCATAGAATCATAGAATGGCCTAGGCTGGAAGAGACCTCAGAGATCGTTTAATCCAACTTGCCCTGTGATATTAGAGATTTTATTTTGGTCACACTCTAGGTTCATTTTGAAGGCTCAATGTCATGCAGGAATTCTGTTGCTTGGTTTATCCATGGTCCTTATCTTCGCCCCAGAGCTTCAGCTCTTTTACAGAATAAGCCCTGTTTCTCTGCTCCAGTTAAAAACAAATACTAGAAAAAGCAGATCATTCAAATAGAACTAAATAAACTGAGGGTGCAGACATTTACCATCACCCTCAGCAAAAGCCCCAAACATTCAGCATGTCCTCATGCTTCTTTCTCACCCTTTTTACAGCTAGGGAGCTTTTTGGCTGCAACATACGTAGCCTGCAGACATTGAGCAGAGTTGCAACAGATCTAGTGGCTTCATCCCTCCTCATGCAGCAGCTCTAAGGGAATACTATAGATTTTCCCTTGCTCCAGAAAGACTGACACGTAGAGAAGTGAGGGCAGGCAGGGCTACAAGCATCCAACATTCACTCCACAGAATAGAAAGTGCTCGAATAGCAAGTGGAATATAATAGCCTACCATCAAAATGGCAAAGGAGTAAGCAGGGCTCAGATGACTTTGTATCATATCATGTAAGCAACATGGCAACCTAGAAATACCCAGGAAATCACAAAGGGAATAGAAATGCTATAAACTCTACGAATTGGCGCATAGTTTCGTTCATGTCTCCTTTTACACATAGGGAAGCTTTCTAAGATAATTGCAGACATCACATTACTTGCTTCTTGCTCTGTATTAGACAGGATTTCAGAACAGTCTCAGTATTCATATGAAATACCTCACATAACTTCTTTCTTCCAAGTGTTACTGCTCCTGCACTTAAAGCCAAAGGGAATCATATTTTCTACAGGTATTGACTCAGAGTTAATCTATCTTTTCAACATATATCAGTAACTAACTCTCCGCTATCAGAACCAAAGCTAAGTTGCTATCATCCAACAGTTGCCATTTACAGGCTTTTCATGGATTCAGGAAAGCCTGTAAAGCAAATATTTTAAGAATACAGACAGGTCCCATATTAATTTTGCCTAGCTCTTCCAGCCTTACAGTTACACCAGTGACCCAGGAAAACCACAGGAGAAACAAAATGAAGTGAGGTGGGAGAAAGAAAAAAGTTTACAATCTTTTGTAAAAGATTGACCTTGAAAGCATGTGTGCCTTCTTGCCTTTGGAAGTTCAAGAAAGAGGGCCAACATGGAAAAAACTCTCCTTGGTGTTTCTATCCTAGTGAAATGCATGCGTGCACTTAACTTCACACAGTGAACAGTGACGTAAGTCAAAGACCACAAAGCTGGTAAATACTCTGTGTAATAGCATGAATAGTTTTTTCCACCATGATTGCAACACGTTCTGCCATGAAAACAGAGCAAGAGGAGCGAACGGCAGCCCTTCTTGCAAATTTGCATCTGACAAAGGGGCTTTCTTGAAAAGGGAGACAAGAAAGAGTTTCACCATGCTTAAAGAAGTAAGTTCTTTCTCATATCCTCATCAGGAAATGTCAACAAGATCCTTTCTGAAGAGTTTAATAACATCTACATAAAGGGAAAGAAGAAACAGGTCTTCCTTCCAGCTCCTCAGAACCAGAAATCACTCGTCCTGCTCAGCATTACTTTCATAGCCCTCACCATGGCTGACTGGGCTCACATCAACCTGGACCTGCGAGACCTGTTTAATTTTTTATCCCCCTCTGCAGCGTGACATTAATGGGTGACAGGTTTGGGGGAGTAGATTCCTGTTTGCACACATTAAGAATGACACAGGGTAGAATGCTGTAATTCTTCCAGCACAATGCATTTCATAAATTCCACCTTCTAATTATCTGAAACCATTGAATTAAGGAGCAGCTACATTAGAGACACAAATAATTAGTAATGTAGTCAAGGTCTGCAAGTTTAAGGGGTTATAAAGACATACATATTTTATTAGAAAAACAGGTTTTATGTGGGACCATGATTCCATATTATAAGTTATGCTATTTGGACCTGAAGTGATAAAATATATCAATGTCATGCATTGCATTTCTATTGTGTAGCAAATTTTTTGTCTCTCTCCCACTTATACCCTTACTCTCTAATCTGTACAAATCCTATTGAATTCTATCAATGTCATTTGAATTGTTTGATCTTAAATTCATTTTATGACACAAGCAAATTTATACTCTGCTCTTCATCTCATCTTAAGAGTCATTTATAAGCAATGATAGTGGCCCTAAAACTAATCCCTACAGTTCAGCCATTAATGTTTTTTCTTATTTGAGAATATTTCATTAATCACAACACACTGCTTCCTTTTTGCCAAAGACCTTTTTGGTTTCTTTTTTTTTTCAGTTCAATCCTAAAATGGCTTCCCAGCATCTTTACTTCCTTATTTAAGACAGGATTCCTTGGGAAGACACAAAAATTGTCATCTGAAAACTGTGAAATACACTGAAAAATAAAAATAGCTTTTCCAGGTGGAAAGACTAATAGTCTCCTCTTTTACATCTTTTCCATTACAAATAATTTTAATTTCTTTTTTTCAGTGTTGAACCCAAGAAAAACCGACTCCTCTTTAGTCATATCTCTTCTCAAAAAGAGGAGACATTATCTTCAGTTAATAGTTTATTACATGCATCCTCAATTACTTAGCAGGGAGTTACTTTCTTGAAAAATGTTCGAAAGTATTTTCAGCAATGAGGAAAAAAAAAGAGGTTATTTATTTATTAATTTATTTGTTTCCTTGGTAGAATCTAGCTTTAATCCCAAAATATTTATGTCTGTATGGGAATCTTCTGAAGCTAGTAGGACTACATGGAAATATGTTCTATCATATGGAGGCAATTTATATTGGCTTCTTTTAGAAGAACAGCACCTGTGCATGAGAACAACTACCTGAAAATTGATTGCCAGCAATCTGCAACTTTGTCCCTTCTCCATGTGTGTTGACTTTCCTATAGGAGACTTTAATATTTCTCTTTCAGCATTCTGCCGTGAGATCACAAAATCATAGAATGTCTTCGGTTGGAAGGGACCTTAGAGATCATGTATTGCAACCTCCCTGCCATGGCCAGGGAGACCCTTCACCAGACCAGGCTGCTCAAGTTCTCATCCAACCTGGCCTTGAATATCTCCAGGGAGGGGTCATCCACAACCTCTCTGGGCAATCTATTCCAGAGTCTTGCTACCCCCATACTGAAGAATTTCTTCCTAAAATCCAATCTGAACCTATTCTTCTTCAATTTATATTAATTTCCTCTCGTCCTATCACTAGACACTCTTGTACATAGTCCCTCTCCAGCCTTTCTGCAGGTTCACTTCAGGTATTGGAAGGCAGTTACAAGGTCCCCCCAGAGTTTTCTCTTCTTCAGCCTGAAAAGACTTCCATCAGCCTATCCTTGTAGCAGAGGTGCTCCAGCCCCTGGATCATCTTCGTGGCCCTCCTTTGAACTCATTCCAACAGATCCATATCCCTCTTACAGTGGGAACACCAGAACTGGATGCAGTATTCGAGGCGGGGTCTCACAGGAGCAGAGTAAAGGGGAGATAGCTTCTAGAGATGCATCAAAAATATTATGGCTACTTGATGCAAAGCCCACAGCCAATTCAAAATTACTTATGAAGTAAAAAAGAAAATTAGCTATTTTAAAAAACACCTTAGTTTTGGCAGAATGGATTTCATAGAGTTTTATCATTGTACCTCCCTTAGGTGATCTTGAGACTTTATCATCAGATCCTTCTTTCTGCACTTATGGCAAATGGACATTTCTAAGCTTAGTTTTTGAGAAGTAAGATGACATAGCCTTCTCACCTAAATTTGATATTGACACTTGGTGAACTGTTCTTTGCTGGCCACAAAACTCCTCCAAATTTAGCCATTTCACTGTACTGGACTGATAGCAATGAAAGCAGTATTTGAACACTCTTGAAGACAAGATCTCGTCAGAAAGCTGGACCAGGTTCCATACTGGGTTCTAGACCAGAGAGAAACTTATCAGAGATGGAAAAAGTAGAGTGTTTATAGCTACCCACATTAATCTTGACACTGAATGGGATTAAACTAACTGGTCATTCTGTGTTTAAAATCAGCACAACAAAAAAAACCCAAACTCTTTTCCCTGGATACCAAGGGATGCTCTTGGGGCTTGACTCCATTGTGTCAGCCCTTATGTCCCAAATAATGTTAATAAGGGCCTCCTCAGTGAAACATCCAGGTTTATTCCTCTCAGTTCCCCAGGATTTTCATGTCAGCTTTCTTTTTTCTCAAGCAAGGCTAAATATGGTCTGCATCAATGTCACCACCCTCATCCAGATGCTCGCTCTTCACCAGTGAAACTACCATAAAACTGTGAGCATCCCATGCCAGCTGTCTTCCCGCAGAAGAGGAATGTATACCTCCATGCTGGGATGGTACATGCCCACACATATTGGCCCTGTTAAAACCTTAATGTTACATTAACCTGCGACAGCTGATGACATTTTAGCAAGGATCACTTTAATGAAGTCAGTAAATCAGTAAAAAGGCACAATAGACACATCTGAATTAACCAAAAATGGGTGAAATTAGTATGCTTACAGAAAAAAAAAATGAATGGTGAAATACACATTTAACCTTTCTATATCTTGTTTAGTGAAATTAAAGATCTCCTCTCACAGACTTATATTCAAAAATACTTCCAAAGTTTTAAAGAACATTAATAGCTGTGTGTGTGTGCTCTTCCCTGTCTTTCTTATGTCTCAAAGAGAAAAATCTTCCAGAAAGAAGAAACTGACAGTCTGCTGTGTGTGCACACTAGTACCCTCTGCTGAATGGACACTGACCCATCAGACCCTTTGGGAGTCCTCTAGGAGATACTCCAGAGGCTCAACTGTCTGTACAGTAAGGCAAATCCCTTTCTGAAAACAGGTGGGATATGACCCAAAGAGAGACAAAATCACCCTCGGAGTCCTAGAGGACGGTGTTTCCCATAGGGCAGTATTTTCCCTGTTTTACAGCTTCACAGATATCAATAGTGTTACACTGCGCACTGGTTAGGGTGACATTTGGTATGGGTTTTTTTAAAACCATTTTAACTTCTGTAAGCTATCTTTGTGGGCAGCATTTTTAGCTTCTTTTAATGTACATAGAGAGAAATTCTGTAAGACAATGATAATAATGAAATGAGACTGTCATATCTGAGTGAACATCAGCACGCAGTTACAAAGGTGTACCTATTTTGACCTATTTATGATCAGCTGCCTTCAATCTCAGGTTTTATTTTTTTTTTCCTTCTGTTTCTTTTCTTTCCTGCTGTGGAGTGTATTTTATTCATCACTAGTGGCAGGCTTGTCCTCATTTTGTTTTTTCCTCCTGCTGAGGTGCAGTAAAATAAATTAGTTTAATACATTTTACAAAGGTAGTGGATTTAATTTTCCCTTTGGTATGTCTGAAGATACAACCGCTTTAATAAATTGGTATAAGATAGTTAGGTTTAAACATTTCATGATTTTCTACCTGCTGTGGAAGACACTGAGTACTTAAGTCAAATACTTTTAAAAGTGCTGAAATCAATTTTTTCCCCTCATATTGCTGCCCTGAAGATACACATTTGGCACACTAAGGATTTTTTTCTTGAAAATATGAGGAAACAGTGTAGCCTAGTTGGTTCGATTGCTTTGATTCTAAGCCATTCAGAGCTTAGAAATAGAGAATGACTGGGAAAGTCATTCTCTCAGAAATAAAGCTTTTCATATCAGAATATCTATTTCTATGTCTAGTTATGATTTTTATAAGGAGTTTTGCTGTTTTTACCTATAGGAGTGCTATGTACATCTAGATCAATAAAAGCCTGACACAAAGGACTATATAGAAATCTGAGTCCTATTTCAAAGGAGTTTTACATGCATAGAGTAAAAAAACCAAGCAATTCAGGTCTGAAAGTTTCTTAGCTGTCAAGGCAAAATCTTTTAGTCAAACAGCTCAATGTAGCAGATACTCAGTCACCACTCAGAAATACCCACAGCAAACAATGTTTTCAGTGACAGCAGCACTATGAACAAAATAGACACAAGAAGTCAGATACCCATCTGGGATAAATAATCACAGCTTCTTGACTTTAATGCGCATGTGAACAATTTGTTTTCAGGAGTGTTTGTCCTGGGGAGAGAAGCAAGGGTGACACAAATATTCCACACAAAAATTTGTGACTTTCACAATTGGCATGGGAGAAGTATTTTAAAAATATTATAAGAAAAGAAAAGGAAAAAGATGTGGCCTTCTTCAGGTTCTGAGATTTATGTACATTGAGAATAAAATACACAAAGGTAGCAGAGAGAGTTTTATGCTTTTTTTTTGATTAAACAGGAGTATGTTGTGTGTCAATTAATGGCCTCATTACAATTCTTTCTGTGGTGAAAATAAAGCCATTCATGTGGAAAAATAGATATATGGGAGCTTAGGTATATAATATTTATGCTCAAGCTGATCTACAGACAACGTACTCTACTGATGAGCTAACTGATGTTGGCAGTCTGCATGCATGCTCCACCAGCATTTAAAAATTGAAATCTGTAACACAGGAGTCCATGAAGAACTATAACCAAGCAGAGGAAAAGCAGGGGGGAAAAAAAAAAAAAGGAGAAAGAAATCCATTTCATTACTGTCACAATTTTTTTCTATATTCTAAGATAATGTAAAATATCAGAGAAGACTACAAATTAAAACCTTGATAGAAAAACCCTAGAATAGAAATTTTCCTGAATCAAAATAAAGAAAAGATTAATCCTATGTGGCTTAGCAGCCAAAATCATCAAGTTGTTTATTTGGATTTTCTTCCAACAATCAAATCTAAGACACTCGTAAGTATTTACAGCTGGATGACACCTACCTAGAAATCCAAGCCATAAATTAATTAGGATGCAGTCTGAGGTACAGCAATTAACTGTATCACCGGAATTCCATTGTCGAGTTTCTGCTGATGCTATTTTTTTTTGGTAAATAATGGATGCAATTACATAAAAAATGCAAAATCACAACAAAATATTCAACACCATTATTCATATATAGGCATGCAAACATTATTGGATGATTCTAAGCACAGTTTAAACTCTCTGTATTTAATTATTTTATTACAGCCATGTATACTTATGTCAAATACTTAATTCCAGATACGTGTGTGCAAACATAGAGATGTCATATTCTTATGTACTCGTTTTATACTCAGTAGAAAAAAGATAATCTTTGCCAGACAATTTAGCAGGGCATAATGACTTAGCAATTATTTCAGTTTCTTTCAGAGAAATAGAAGATATTTCTTTCTGAACATGAGCTCTCTTCACCACTCACAGCCTCCTGAGATACTTCTCTGCTGCCAGTACCAAAAAAGTCATAAAGTTGAAAAGTACACTCCAGGTTTTTCTACACCATCTGTCACACAGACCCTTTTCATGACCCTCCCTCTGCGTCATGACAAATAGGATGCACTGATAAGAAACTCAACCACCAGTGCTGCACTGTCAGTGGTTTAGCCTCCTTAACTTTTCAAGGGCAAGCATTTGGCCCATCATTACCATCATCTTCATTCAGAGCATCCCTGAACACTCCAATGACGGGACTCTCCCATGAGGAGCAGATCCTGCCTCCCAGCAGGCAGAGGTCCAGTCTCTTGTGGGATGATCTGCCATAGACCACTGCAGCTTTAAAACTCTATAGTATTTGTGTAGAGGGAAGAGCTCTGAAAACTGTTAACATAAGCAGAGGATAAATGCCATTATACTCAATTAAAAGCAGATAAATATAATTTGCCATCATGAAGTTTAACCCTGTCCAACAAAAATATGTCAACGAAGTAGATGAGAACTTTCAGCAACCAGCTCCAAGTGCATCCCTGATGCTGCAGCTCTTCACCTCTTCCCTGTTTCATTATCCCCTTTACCATTTGTCAAACAATAAGGGAAAATAAATTGCTTTCTGGCTTCTAGAGGTGACCAAAAGAAGCCTCTGAGGCATGTAATTAACACAATCTATTAATGACACAAAAAACGCACTGCAGATGAGGTCTAGCTTCCCCCAAAGCAGTCAGACTGCTGCTATGTCCTAACTAGGCACTGCAAAGATAAAAATCCCATGCAGCTAATTCCATCCAGCCTCACCATGGACTCAGCCTCTTTTGCCAATGAAATAAATAGATCTCAGAAATTTCGCATTTGTGATAATACTTGCATTGGAAGAATAGCTATGGTAACATCCAGATGGCAAGAAAAAAAAATAAAAATCTCAATGTATAATATCTTTGTTTTTCTCTAATGTTATTTTTCAAAGCAATATATTTTTCAGCTGTTTTTTTTTTCATAACAGCTATTCTCTTACTCTGAGTTAGCAGTGCTTATCCCTGGGCTTTAGCTGTGGCTTGATGGCTGGACTGAAATTTAGTCTTTAAATGTATAAGCAGCATAAATAATAAGCAAAAAACGTCATCTGGGAAACTGATAACCACGGAACACTTTACTGAAGATGAGATAGTTCAGTTTTCCTTTTGTGAATGCAAGAAAAAGGGCTGATTGTGTTATTCTTATCTGTTCTTTTCTCTAAAGACAGTCAAAGTCTTTTCAGATAAATGTTTAAACATAGAAAAAAATCACCTTAGGAGAACAAAAAAAATGCAAATTAGTTATTAGCAAAGCTTTAGACACTAAAGTTCTTAACTGACTTTTGGAGGCTTTTTTTTTAAAATATGATGTGCAAGTGCAAAGCCAATTCTAAAGCAGTCTTCTTTTATTTGCCTCAGATTTTAAAAATAAGGTACTCTAAGCCATACATATGGCAGTTTGATCTGTAATTCACTGGTCGCTTTCCATTCTCTATTCTGTCATTCCTCCTAGCATCAGGGACTAAGGAGTGTAAGTTTCAAATTAATAATATTTCTTAGATAATCCAAAATGCAATTTAGATAAACTTTTATTTTTAGTAGTGGTTGAAAAAGAAAAGTAGAAAATAATCTAAACTGCAATTTATTACTGGTTGGTTTATTTTGCTTAAAGAAGGATTCAGAGCTCACAATTTATGACAACAAGAAACAATTTATAAAACTCAGAGTCAGGTCCAGTTTAAAATATGTGACATATTGTGTCATATTTTTGTGCAAATATTAATAACAAAACAATTGTTCATGAAACAAAACAATTAACTTTATCATCTGCCTTCTTAATCCACTGGAAATAATTACATAAAACCCTTGGAAAATCCTAGGAGAAGGTTAGGAAGTCTTTCTACTGGCTTTTGCGAACACTTTAGGGGTATTATGACCATTTGTGAGGGATGCTCAAAGGTAGCATCTAAACCAGCAACTGTATGCACATTATCATACAGTTGATAAATAATGAAGTATAAGGATTCGCATAAGGCGAAGCAATTTGTTATTATTAGTATGTGGCCATTATGCCAATGTATTTATCTTTTCTTTCTTCATCTGTCTTCTCCCTGTAAGATTACTGTTGATCAGCAAAAAGCTCATCAAGAGTCACACAGACTGGCTGACAGTATAAGACATTATCAGTCTTGATACATAGAAATCACCTTCCCTATTTCTCACTGTTCTGGCACCAAAAATATTTATTCATACAAGGTTTGATACTGCACAGGCAGTAAAAGAACTCACAAAAAGTTACTGGTTTTCTCAGCACAGTAACTCTGCAATGGAAATGTTCATCTTTTATTCATTAGTTTTTAAACAACCTCATCTATAACCCCATAATTCCTCTACCTGGGTGTTTCCTATCTACCTGTGCCCTTGCATTTTTCTCTGGACTGTAACAGAAGTAAGACCCTTGACTTTGACAGGGTTGCACAGGTTATAAATCAGAGGCCTGTGTAATTTGTGGATTTGCTTCCTTCCACCGCAGCTAAAGCTGCTTAACCCAGGCAGGCACATGCCTACGTTTCCCTTCCTTCAGTCTCTCCCTGCCCCAGGCAGAAAAAACCCGAAGATGAATTCCCTCTTTAACATACAGAGATAGGGAAATTTGCTGCTAATTACAGTGGTTAGAATTCCTAATGGGTAGGAGGAGGGTCTCCTGAGCCTACACCATTCCACAGGCAATTCTCTTAGGTTGTTAAGTTTCCCTGCTCTTTTTCAGAAAATTTCTTAACAAAATTACTAGCAGCCTTTATCAAGCTGATATTGTAATTACTTTTGGGAAACAAATGGTATCTGAGGAAAAAGAAAACCACACTTCCATGCTTAATTTAGTAATGGGAAATTTAGAGAGAGAGAGAGCTCTTAATAAATTCCCATCACTTTCACAAGTGGGATGAAATAGGCCACTAAAAGCTTCATTTGGGAGGTTAATATTAACAAGCAGAACTATGACCTTAAATCCTAATGCCTTTACTTGTAATAGTCCTCAAAAAGTTGGACCCTTCACAGAAACCTGGAGTAGAGGAGTGTTATGTGCTCAGCTGTCCTTTTCCAGCATTTCACTGCATCATTGTCCCTCTTTCTCTTTGCAGAAATAAATTACTTCTCCTCCTTTCATGTAGAAGCTCCCATTATGGCTGAAAAACTGTTACAGATAAGGAATAAAAAGAAAAGAGTCTGAACTCCTGTCCTAACCTCGCTCTTTCTTTTCATGTTAATTGTAGGGAGTATGAGGAATTAATTCTTTGTTTTCTTGAAAGATTGGACAACACTTAATGAGGAAAACTGGGTAGTTAGTCTTTGAGAATCAAGCCTTTGAGCAAGAATCTCAGAGAGCAGGATCCCACTACAAAGTATAACACGAATTTTGCCTGACCAGGTATCCTTGGAGCTGAAAACCTATAAAACTTTCCTTCCCTTCCTCCAGCTTTGAAAACCTACATATCATGCGATAGATTAAATTTGTAATCATTTCCTTAAGTTCCATCCCTCAATACTTCTTAACACAGAAGCAGAGGCTTGTATCCTTAGAATTTTATTATTATTCCACTTTGAACTTCATCCTTCTGAGTAGATGCACATCACAATAATAGATGAAGTATAAGAAACAGAAGACCTCCTACAAGGAGGTGTTGGGCTTTGTAAATAGTAAGCTTACTGACTGGCAGGGTAAGTCAATAAGCTCAGTGGGTCTTCGTAGAGCCCTAAGTCTCCTCCCACTAGCATTAACACTCTGATTCCTATTTCTTTAATATGAACACAGTCCAACACTGAGAGTTTTTATAAAACTAATTCACAAATTATTTCTGGATGGTTGAACATAATAATTTTGTGAAGCTGTATTATATCAGAGTACAATCATGTCACTCATGGAAACAGCTACACTAAAATCAACTGAAGCTTTAAGCCCTCTTGTTTGAGAAAGATGATGCTAAGTAAGTGACAAATACCAGTTCCTAGTCCTTCCTGGCATGTATTTAAAATTCGACCTCATCAGAGCAATGCTGATTCACAACAGCTGGGGAACTTGCATCTTCTGAGTTTAAGAGTTACACAGGGAGATCTCTGGTAACAACAACTGCATCTCACTAGATGCTAAAATTAAAGTGGGACCACATACAAGCTCTGGGAAAGCATTGACCTTACATTTGCAAGTTCACAGTCCTATAAAAGTGCTTTAAAATGTGCCACAATATGACAATTCTGTATTGCAGTATTTTCCAAAGTTCCTTCTTAATGGAGATAGGATACTATTAAATGGTTAAAAAGAACAAATTAAATTACCAGTAAGACAATGCCCAATTTTTACTTCATAGTCAGTGCAAAATGTTCCTTTCTGTTGTAAAACGATCTTTAACTTTTAAACATAGGAGGATAACTCATCTTCATTTAGTAGTTTGTTATGCAGCTATAACCAAAATAAAGTCAAGGCATTTGCATAGAAAGTGTTGGGGGAATATCCTGTACTTTATATCTATATTGAAAAAAAACAGCGCTTGTTTGTAGACACTAAATGTATGTAGGGCACCAAAGTGGAGCATAGGAAATTGAACTGCAGAAGATGGAATGGTTTTAAAGGCTATTGTTGTCAACATATACTGCAGCTCTAAGTACGACGGGTGAATTTCTGGAAACTTGGTTAGAATATACAGTAAATCTAAAAGCTTACTCAAAGTTTGTAGCACATTTCTCAGTCTTTTGTCTGCACAAAGGGTTGAAATTCCTATACAATTTCTTTTTCTGCTTAAGCTGGAGAGTGTGAGATGATTCAGGAGCCATTAACTTTTTGTAACATATATATTCTCTATATGTAGCTGGAAGTATAGAAACATTGAAAACAGAAAATAACATAGAATCATAGAATCATAGAATCATAGAATCATAGAATGGCCTAGGCTGGAAGGGACCTTAGAGATCATATTTTTTTTTAATAATAGTAGAACATTTCAGTGATAAAACTGTTAATGCTTCTGAATAGTTTGAATCTCTTCAAACTTATTCTGCAGAAATTTTCTGAATTGCCTTTGGTACAAATGAAAATTAGCATCTTAAGTGTCTGCTCTTGCCTACAGGGATGAGATTATCTGTTTAAAATAATTACTAATTGTTAATCAGAATTACTTTGAGTGTGATCTATCATTTTAGTAAGCATAGCTTTAAAGCACTATATCATCATAGCTGTTGAAAATGATGAGTAACCTTACGGCAAACCGTTATGAAAGTATCTTTCATTAAAAAAATAATGATTACTGTCAGGAGCGCTAAAAATCCTGCCTTACATTGCACATTATTAGAAGAATATTGTCAGAATGAACAACTTGGAAATAAAGGAGATGAACAGAAGCTTTTGTATTACTTCTGCTTTATTTAGTTCTAGTGTAGTGGTATTAATGCACTGATATCTACCACCACAGAAAGAATAAAAAGCTAGAGTCCTATATATCAAGGACTTATCAAACTTCTGCAGAGAAATAAAGAGGTGGAGTTGATTTACATCTCTGCTGTAGTGCTCAGCAAAATAAAATGGATTGCATATGCTACCATTTCTTGATTGTTTCCAGCTACTTCGGATACTACAGCAATGCTGACTAATGAAGAAGAGCTTGGATCCGCAACCTTACCACTTGTCCATGGAAGAGTGGGATTGAATGTGCATATGTGGATAGAGAGGCCCAAAGTCATTCCTCCGTTTTGCAGGCAGAGGAGAAGTTGTTTCAGATTCCAGACAGGAACAGCTGTTTTGCTTTTGTACAGTTACAACCACAACTGCCTCATCTCTTAAGGATATCGCTGTGTAGTTTATTCATTTACACTTAAAAATCTAATAGTAATATCAATCTGAGTGCAGAACCGAGTGTTAAGTCTCCTTGGACAGATGTGAGTGAATGAAAAGGGCCAGAACTGTGTAGAAAGCCATCAATGTGTCTGTCTTTCTTTTTATAGTGTACTTACTTTCTGTGTAGCCAGATATTGTGGGCTTGCTCAAGAGGAAACGGAAATGCTTAGCAGACACAACACTTTTGCACTGGTATGAGCTTTCAAATCCATTGCGTCCAAGTGAAAATTATTCTATTCTATTCTATTCTATTCTATTCTATTGACTGCCATGTTTCTAGGTGTAATTTAGAAAAACAAATTTAAGACTTTAGTTGCCTATGCAGTCACAAAAGTGTCTCCAAGAAGCATTACACAGCAACAAGCAGACTCTAAAGTCATACTTAGATGACAAAGCCATCTTGTTTTATCAAAGTGATATTGCTGAAGACTCACAGATCAGAGTAACATCATGGCAAATCATTCTCAAAGTGTTTTCTGTTAAAAAAACATCATTATTATTGTCAAAAGTGCTGAAATACTAATCACAGTCTAAGACTATAAGTGTTAAAGACTAATTGTAGTCTTTTGTCCACAGTTATGAGTAAGGTGTTATTAAGAAATGTATTTAAACTAATATTTTAAATATGCCACATTTCTATATGTTATTATCCTTACTGAGTCACTAGGAAACATTTTTCTTCCTCTCCCTACCGCGATATTATATACTAAAATACACCTGTAACTGAATTGAGAGAGAAGAACTCAAAAGCACCTACTGAGTCAAGTAAGGCACTTCTCACTGACTTTAATGGCACTGGGATCATCCATCGTTACATGACTTTGTACACATTCAGTATCAGATTTATTATAAAACATTATTTAATTGCACTAATGCAATAATTTTATTCTAGGTTATTAAAAATACTTGTAATTATGACAAAATATAATTAATTGTTCTCTCAGTTTTCAGAGACGTGTATATTTTAGTCGCTCATTATAGATTTTACCAAACAGTCAGATACAAGTGGCAGTAAACCAAAGACATCTGTTTTATGTGCTCTTCAGGCACTTTTAACACTGAGAAATGGAGAAAAGGTGATTGATTTCCAGAATATGAAATGCTATTAAGGAGATTCTGATCTTCATCATGTGACTTATTTCGCATGACATTAAAACAAATAATCCAATCATACTGGAGGTGTAGCAGCAATCATGTGATGTCCATCATAGTAGACATGAGGTTCTATCCCCATAGCAACATCTGTAGCGCTTATGCTAATCACTTTAAATTAACCTTGGTATGAAAAAAAGCCCCAGGGATAATGCTGCTGTTGTGGCAGTTCAGATGAGTAGCATGATTTTCTAATAAAACTCTGCAGTAAAAATACGGGTGATAATGAGACGTCCTGTTAGGACATTTTTTTTAATATGCTTTGGTTAAACCAAGACATTAGTACTAGCATCAGGATAATTATAAGTATCATAGATAATGAGCTGTCTTATTGAGTACTGCCCTTTCATAACGTACTGTGGTTAATTTAGAGTGTGTACACAAACTGAACAATTTAAAAGGTAGGAAGCTCACATGATATCTTAAAGCATACTCTATATTTTAATAGCCACCTCTTCTTAAATAATGGTAAAATGAGAACAAAAGTGTCTACTAGTTTCCTTTGGTAAGATCCACGCATTACAAGTGCTAAGGTACAACCCTGTGGGACTTCAGTCTAGCACAAGAAGTCTTCAGATTTTGAGTTGAACTTCTACAGCAAAAAAAGTTTAGAAAAGCAGAATTCAAACGGTTTGTTGTGTAAGATGCTTATCACTCCTTGAGTACAACTCAAAGACTTTTGAGCTCTACTGAAAACTTGATAATGAGAAGTCTTTGACTAAAGGAAAATATCTTAACATGGGAAGCAAGTATCTGAAGAGTCTTCTGGAAGATGCAGGCTCACACATATGGGAAGGCTATCACTAATAGAAATATGAGAAAGAATATGGAGCCCTAATTCAGAACAGTTTCAAATACTGAAATCCAAGGTACACAGATAGGTGCAAGGTAATACAAAATTATCTGGATTTAAATCCAGATTTGTTCATGTGTTCTTTAACTGCCTTAAACTCATCTAGCGTGGTTTTGGTGTTGGGTTTTTTTTCATCAGGACCATCAGAGACACCTCAGCCAGACCTGTATCTCCTGGAGAAAGAGCTGCTGGGAGCCTGCCTGCATGGTGGCACCTGCATGGAGGCCCAAGCCTTGGCCGTGGTCGAACTGGGCCCCAACTCTGACCCCAGCCCAGCCTCTGGGATGCCTTCCTTTTTTTTTCTTTCCTGCCTTACAGTTATGTTTTAGAGTTTATTTTACGTGCATTTATTGTTGCTAAATATATTTTACAGGCCTGTGTTTCACGTTAGATTTTAAAAGGTGGTGCTGTGGTGCCCTACTGCCTTCATCTACAGCAACTAATTTTAATTAGAGAAGGAAAGTAGCAGCATCACTTGTCTACCAAAATAATAGTTACATTTCTTTCCATGAGAAAACATAGATACTTACAAATACCAGCTGGCTGTTAGGTTAACAAGGGAGTCCAATATAAGGGAGCAAGTGGAACAATTACTGCAATCCAAAGCAAAAAAATGTCTTTTTGATTCGTCTTCCATATCACTAGCCTTGGAGCAAGTGAGGCTATTTAATGACTTCTATTTCTACCCCAATAATTCCATCCTGTGGAATTAAAATTGATTTTCTGTTAGCTCATGAAGATCCACTGTTGTCTCTTTTTTCCCTGATGTAAAGCCAAGCGAACACTGTGGAGCCTCTCCATAAACTTTAGTGGACATTAAGTCAACACCTAAACATGCACTAGTGACAATGACAGAAAATGGGGCCAGCAGCATTTTGACTGTCAGTAGGGAATCTCAGCAGAAGAAAGCAGTGCCAAAACCTTTTTATATTCAAGCTATTGAGAAAGCAAGAGGCTCACTGTGAGCTGGAGTTATTTGTTGTTAACGAACCATCACTGTAGCTTAAAACACCAACTTCCGTGGTGAAATGACACAATCAGCAGCAATGCCCTGGAGCTGCTGACTGAGTAAACCTGAACTGCTGGCCAAAGCCCCTGTTGTGCTTTCCTCCCGCCGTGCCCACAAACTATGGAAATGACGGAAGCCCATGCTGCCCCACCACAGAGCCACCCCACGTTGGAAACTTCACGTTTTTCTCTGTGTCCGGTCTGCCTGGGCCACGCAAGGAGTCTCAACAAACCAAGTTCTCCACCATTAAAGGAAAAACACCAGAGCATAACAGTATGGATTTTTTTTTCATTCATATGTATCTCAGCTACAAGTCTGAGTTAGCAAAGTAGCTGTACGGTAAGATTTTGCACCATCATAAAGAAATTAACCACAGCTGATAACAACCATTGATGTCTGATGTGAATTTTTCAATTAAAGGGATGATGCCTTTTTAATTTCCTAAAAATGCCTAAAATTTCTGTACTGAAATTTAGATAAGGTTTCACTTTTTTCATGTACCAAAAAAACCCCCAACCTCTCAGGTTTTAACTTAAGCTCCACTCTCTGGGTATGAAAAATGAGAAAATACCTTCACGCTTTATCTGGCTTATCTTCCACTTCCCAGGGGAAAAAAAAAAAAAAAACAACACAAAAAATCCCCCCAAACAAACCCCAAACACTTATCTACAGGAATAATTATCCATCTTAAAAGGAAAATTTCAAAAGTTCAATTTTGATTCTTAATACATACAAATGAAAGATAATATATTTGATATATAAAGCCAAGCTCTGAGATTTAAACTGTAAGCTCCTAGCTCCTTGGATCCAAAAATTGATCACATTTATCTGTAAAGCACCAGACACACTTTCCGTGTTCCATAAACACCCAAGTACCAATGGCATCTTTTGGATGACTTAACAAGAATGGTTTTGTTTCATTAGTTTTTTCCCTTATCAACTTAAGACAAATGAAAGCTAGAATAACTGAATTGCTTCCAGATAACAAAGTACATGTTCTCACAACAAAACACAAACATTTGAATAAAACTTCTTGAAACCAAAAGGTTGTTTGTTGTTTGTGTGTTTGTTTTTTTAAATAAAATGCTTCCAGTGATCTGAAATTTTTCCTGAATGTGGAGACCAATTCCAGTCCTGCAGAAGAATTTGGCAAAACATCTTGTAACTCTGAATGGGGCCTGGATCTAAACAAGATAAAGAATAACTGTCTTATTTGGCATGACTAGAACTGTGTGGATGTTGATATGGTCTGTAAAATGTAAATAAATCAAATGTTGTTCTTAAGGTATATTAGCTTTTGTAGCATTTTTACTTCTTGGAGCAAACAAAGCAGTTGTCTTTTCCTCCCTGTTCATTACCTACAACACGCATTCTCTGATAGATGACCTTTTAAAATTATTGATAATGTCACCCTGGACATTGTGACTCACCAGAGGGACTGTCTAATTTGACAGGAATGAGAGATTTGCCATTACTAACACAGTAAATGAATTTTGTGAGAAGAACGTGAATGTATGTTTATTTGGGCTTCAGGCAGGCTCTTGTATTTCAAGTGAATGCTTATCATTGGTTTATGTCTGGTTGGGTTTTTTGCTAGCAGGGGGAAAGGCTGTGGGGGTGGCTCCTTGTGAAACTTTGAGGGCCTCCCCCAGCCCCAGGTAAAAGTTGGACCCACCTCTGGCCAAGGGCAGGCCAATCAGTGCCTCTGTGATCAGGGTATTTAAGAGGGGAAACCTCTTAGGCCAGCCTCCTTATCTCTGTGTCCTGTCTTTTGTGTTGGTGAGTTGCTTGTTTTGGAGATGAGGGCTAGGTGAAGAGAGAAAACCATGTAGTCAGTGAGGACAAATGGAGGAAAGAAGGGCACCAGAGCAGAGATCTCCCTGAGCCCGTGCTGAGATGGCAGGAGACGCTGCAAACTGAGGAGATCAATGATGGTGAAATATCCAGGTTGCATCAACACGTGGAGGACTCTTTGCCAGGTGAGAGAGAGACCACGCATGAGCAGAGGATGCCCAAAACAAACCTGACTTCAAGGAAAGACCCACGCTGCAGCAGAGGACGCTGCAGCCCACGAGTGGGTCACACATTGATGGGAAGGACTTGTGGAGGAGGAGGATTCTCTCCCATGAGAGGGATGGACACCACATGGCAACAGGGGAAGACTGTGAGGAGTCCTCTTCCCAATGAGGAAGGATTGCCATGGTCAATGAGTAAGGGGCAGACTTCATCCTCCACCACCTGTGTTGATATGGGGGGAGGAGGTAGTTGGAAAGAAGAGGGCATGGGAAGTCTATTTAAGATCGGATTGTATTTATTTTTCTCTCACTATCTGATTCTAATCTAGTTGATCTGGTTAAACTGGTTGTGGCAAATTAAATTTATGTTCTCTTCCCAAGTCTATTCTTTTTTTTGCCTATGACAATAAGTGGTGAACAAACCCTCGTGTTTTAATCACAATCCTTGAGCCTTTTTGTTGAATTTTCTCCCTCCCCATCCCTAAAGGGAGTAATTTCTGAGACTGTTGTGTCCTAGAAAATATGCCTGCAGCCCAAACAAATGCTAGACAGAAGGTATGAATCATTAAATAATAATAATAATAAATTAGAAAAGCCATCTGTAATTTGTATGTGTATTCTGAATCAGTATGATATTGGCACTTTTGTGCTGGGTGGTCACTGAACTGCTGCTGACAGGTCAACACTTAAGATGCATTAGTGTTTGTAAAAGATGGTCTGTGGGAGAAAACATCACTATATGTATTGTTGGCAGTAGAGTGAGAGAAAAGTAAATGTAGGTGAAAAAGTAGGACAGGAGTAAATGTAGGTGAAAAAATAGGACAGGAAACTACAGACAGTAATTTTGCACTGATATAACTGATGATGAAAATCAACCAGTCAGGTTTCCTTTTATGTTTTTCTTCTGCCTTTTTTAACCACCATGACAGTAATATGGGCTGGTAAATTGTTGATCTCTTACAGATAAAACGGAGTGGTAAAAAGTATGTCAAGAATATCCAGTGACCAAAGTAGATAATTTGCCCAGGCAGCTAGTACAATTTTCAATAAATGCATACATCAGAAAATGAAATCACAGAAGCTTTTATGTACAGTGATTCACTGCAATTTAAGTGCGTCTTGCAAACCTTTCCTGAAATGGGACTAATTCACACCAAGGAAGTAGAAGTTTTAGGTCATTACAGTAAGAGAGATGAAATATAAAGGAGTAGTCTCAACCTCACTTTAAGTCTGTCTTTACAAATACTATCCAAATCAATTCTACATGCTGCTATTTCCTGCACTAACCTTTATTACATCAGCTTTGCACCACCCATCTTCGGACAGATGAGGCTTTTTTAGTTAACATGTACTAATAAAACTGTTAAAAGTTACATTCAGGCACTAGAAAATCTGGTAAAGATTTTACTCCTAGATGAAACAAACTAATATTGCATTGCAATTATTTATGCTTTGTTCTGAACTCTACGTGGTGTATAACAATCACACATGCTCTTAGTATCTTGTCACTTGAGTTAGAAAAAGGATGGGTCAGAATAAGTACAGCTTGAGCTGGAAATACATTTGTCTCTGTCACCTTCACATCATGTGTATAATTTCAATATTATTTATTCCACTTTTCCAGTTTTTGCTAAACTCCGTTCTGCAGATGTTGGAATTGCTGTCAGAAGAAGAGCATAGCATAAAATCCTTATGCTCTCTACCTTGCCCAACATCAACGAATGACAGCAGTTATTAAGTACATGTCAGAATGTTAATTTTATCCATAATGGGAGCCTCAGCACATGTGTTTCTTTAGCTTCACTTTTCTACAGGTGCAGTGATCAAAAAAGAATCTCAATTTTTAAGACTAAGTTTCTTTTTGAAAGAAAATCAACCAGGCAGATGATGAGATTATCAAAGGAAAAAATAACTAGGTCTCCAAAATACTTTAATTATTTTCTTTTTATATGCCAGTGTGGACAAAATAAAAGCCCTATGAGGTGTTTCAGCAATTTATAGGCCACTTGTAGAACAAGAATAAAATTTTACATTTAATCTGTTAGTCTCAAAAAAAAAAATAATATTTATTTTATGTGGCAAATTCTTTTGTCATTCTTGATAACCAAATTCCAAAAACTTTTTCTATGTTTTTAATTAAAAACTAAGAATTAGCTCAAGAAGAAAATAAGTTTTCAAACATAGACAAACAACCCATATGAAACCCATCATGTATCCCTTACTTGCTTTTGAGTACTTGGTGGCAATACATTTACCCACAGTATTTAGGATCTATGTATTCTTTTAAACACATTCTCCCTGACTCTGTTGAATTTTTTAAAGAGCTGCCAAGTTGAAGAATTATCTGTGAACTCTTTCCTACACTTTTTTGAGATTGTTACCAGAAAACACAAGGTACAGCATAAGAACCTCACAGATTCCACTCATCCAGAAACACCTAACTGTATACATGTATGTGTGTGTATATATATGTATATGCAGATATGGAGGCAAAAAAGAAAGGGTCAACATGTTGTCCTATATCTTCAGGATCTTTGAATTAATAAAAAAAAAAATCAGCCTGAGAACTGGAGGGACTGAATTTTTAATTTTCCTGCAATTCAGCCATTGTAGGAATATTTGAGATAGTGGAAAACACAAGTCTCATTAGAATTCTATTTCATGTAGTAATAGAAAAATGAAAAATAACTAATATATTCTCAGACAGCGTTTTCAAAAGGATTCAGCAGTGGCCTAGCAGACTAGACAGACTAGATGACTTCAGGAGAAGATTGTTAGATCAAACCTTGGAAAAATATGCTACTAACACCAGCCTTTTTTACCTTCTCACTGAAACACTCAGCGAATGAAAGCCTGGCCCTATGTAATGCTAGGGGAACTTTGCTACTGAGGAGCAGAGATGAAGTGGGTTTTACCGTACTCCATTTATGTTGAGGGACATAATGAGACAAATATAAGGAAACTCCAGTTATCTTACTTATTCACTGCTTTCTTCAAGAGAGACTGAGAAAATCAAGGCAAAAAATATTTGAGACTGGAGATTTTACTGAATTAAATTATTTTAAAAAGCAGAAGTGTTACCTCTTTTCCTACTTATATTTGTTGTTTGGCTTGTTGTTTGTTTTTTTTTTCTTCCATAGGGGAAAAACAATATAAGAGAAGAAATATTTCAATGGTTGATTTAGAGTCTGTTTTACATCTGGTCTCTCAACAGACAGAGATTGCAGGTAGGCTCTGAATAAAACTGTCACAACCTGGGATGTGATGAAAAGAATAATGAGGACCACTTCAGGAATAGTTCACTATCAGACATTTGACTGCAAAAAACACTGCCAAAAAAGGATCAACAAACTTCTAAGTAGCAGAGGAGAAAACACTGCCGAAAAGGAGGATTACACCTGCAACTATCTGGAAAATGTATTCTTGGGGAAAAGAGATGAAAGCCTAGGGAAAAAAACATCTTAACTCACATCTAAAACTGAAGAGATGCTCCTTAAGGGGAAGAAGTTCGTATAACGGAGCCACATGCCCAGGAGCAGGCATCCAGGGACTGCTGAGAAAGGAGGATTCCCACAGGCCACAACTCATAGATAACACCATTAACACAGGCTGCTGATCTCTAGGAAGCCCAGAAACATAGTCCTGTGGAGGTCATTGGGCGGAAACAGGGGGTGCGAGATGGCAGATTGAAAAGGGAACTATTTGCATAAAGTAGTGAAGCAAGGGCCTGGTGGAAATTTACTGGCTAAAAGCCTTTTAACAAGTAGTAGCAATGAACTATGTAACAATGGCATTGTGAGACGGGTATGTAACCACATTGTAATGCCTTGAGTGGGACTTATTTCAGAATGGAATGCAAGGCTACTGTGAGATAAAGAGGCACAGGGTGCCTCAAGACTGCAGAACTTGCTTGTCAGCAAGAACAAGGGAGTACAGACTATAGTTCACCAGAAGAACGTGGTGATGAAGAGGAGGATGAAGTAAACATCAACCAGATATCTCTGAAGCCCACTAAGAGACTATAATGCTCATGCAGGAGGGGGTGTGACACGTGTTAATCATTTCTCGGAAATATCATGAATATGTATGTATAACCTCCATGAAATTTATGCATCTGACTCCCTACGGCATGCACATTGCGCAGGAGCGATCCTCGATGCATCCAGCACTGCAATAAAGAATACCTGCTTAATAGTCACCAAGATTATTGAGTCCTGATTTTGGCTTTTCACAGCATCAGGAGGTTTTCTACCAGCTTCCTACTAGATAAACCAGTTTTATAAGGGCTTGAGAGATCTAAAAACTATCAAAGCTAGAAACTGCCAGTTCCCAAAGGAAGAAAGCAACTCAGACTGCTGCAAAGTCAGGCCTGCTCACCGTTCACTGAGAGGGCTGAGTAAAGATGGGGTACATCCCTTCATTACTCCACATCTGCAATAGAGATATGAGGAGGAGACAGAAGGAGGGAAAGCTTGCATATGAAAACCTCTAATGCTTAATAGTAGGCAGTAAACTAATTGACTGCTAATTAACTGACAAGAAATGCAAACACATTTTTAAAAAGTACAAAGTAATCAATAGATATGAACAGTTCCTAGTATCTGAACCTCATTTCAGATCAGATGGAGCCCAATATTCTTTCCCAAATGAAACAGGTTGAGTTGGAGTAAATAATTTTTACACATTATATATCTCCAATCTGACTCATCATAAATTTAAGAAAACTCTAAATGCACAGTTTGCTTGCACAGATCCTTACTGCAACATTGTGTGAACTTTTTAGGCAGTACTGAGGCATCATCTTCCTCTTTGTCAAAAATAACAAAACAAAAGAAATTACTAACAGAACACTATGCCATGTAACCTTACTTTCAACCTCTATGTCAGAGAAAACTGGAATATTCTGGATTGCTCTTAAAGAACTGGTCAAGGTCAGGAATTTCTCTCTTAGACTCCTAATTTGGGACAAAACATTCCCAAAAGAATGGCTTTTTTAAAAAATGTAAATGTTCAGAAAGCTTGTATGTCACAATCCTTTGTTCTGAATCAGTTTAATACCACTCACAGAACATCAACAGTTTGTTGCTCATATATTTCTTCATATGCTAGGCTCTTCGATCAGATGACATCTCTTATGTTGCATCATCTTATGGCAGATGAATTTCCCTCAGCTAGAGGACGGATGTAGCATAGCTAGAAACCTTATGCAGAATCATATGGATATGAGGCTCCTAAACCTCAGCTCGCTGGAGATGCCCTGGCAGCTCCAAGCAGAAACTGTAAAACAAACTGACTCAGAAAGACCATTTAATTTCAGTTTGCACCAAAAAAACCCAACATAATCATGTCAAAAAGTGACTTTTCTTTAGAAAGCATCAACTTAAAAAGATTTAAAAATGTCTTTCTAGCATGGAGGAGACCAAGGGGTCATTAATGTTTGTAAATATGTCAAGGGTAAGTGTCAGGAGGACAGAGCCAGGCTCTTCTCAGCGATGTCCGATGACAGGACAAGAGGCAACGGATACAAGCTGGAACATAAGAGGTTCCACAAAAACATTAGGAACAACTTTTTCACTGTGAGGGTGCCAGAGCACTGGAACAGGCTGCCCAGGGAGGTTGTGGAGTCTCCTTCTCTGGAGACTTTCAAAACCCGCCTGGACGCGTTCCTGTGTGACCTACTCTACGGGATCCTGCTCTGGCAGGAGGGTTGGACTGGATGGTCTTTCGAGGTCCCTTCCAACCCCTAACAGTCTGTGATCCACAGCAGAAAAACAGAAGCCCTGATTAGCTTTACTAATGACATAAACTAAACTGTAAAATATTATGCATCACTTTTGTTTCATCACCGATATATATCTGCATTCTACTATGTATGTGTACTACTGACTTTTTTATATAGTCTCAGTTTCTACTGGGACTACAGAACAAAGTTTATTGATGAGTTTTATTTCTACTTCTCTTTTAATTTGAGGAAGGACAACTTCACACGGCTGTGATTGTAAATGACCGATTAGACTTTTTGTTTACTGGTTGCTAAATTAAGTTTGAAAAATCACAAGGAAATATCCAAGTAGAACCATCAAAAAAATATAAATTACTACCTACACTAGTACTGTGGTTACTTTCAGATTTGTAACATATTAATGACAATTCTATTCAACACTGTAGAAGTATTAAATTATCAAACCAATCACAGTGATTCGTTTAGTTAATTTAGGACCTGAACTCTGTAAATGTCAAAGGAAAATGACCCTTGATCTATCCATCAAAAGACATTAGCTCTGGGAACATACCGTGCTGGACTAAGTCCAGTTGAAAATTACAGAATATATTTTAGCAGACAGACTCACTCAAGGTCTGTGAACAAATTAAGTGGGGGTTTTTTTGTTTGTTTTATTTTTCTAGAGCTCTATGTGTCTATTACCTATCCTCTTAAGAGGACTATACAATTTTCATTCCAATTGTACTGTGCTTTTCATCTTCCTTAACTTCAGAGTAACAGCTCCACATCTGCCTTCTGGCCACAGCCCTAAATGTCCATTTCAGATCCTGGGAACATTTGTAACGCAGTAATGCTGTGGCCCTGCCTCCTTTTGTCCTTAACCCAAGGACCTACTTAAGGGTTTAGGAATCATCAACAACTCTGTTAAACTAATCTTTAGGCTACCTTAAGACACTACAGGGCTGATAAAACGGTAGGACAAGAGTCAGGGAATATGCTTTTATATAAATACATATAAAACTGACAGAAGGAATTTTGATATGTTTAGTATATACCATGGTTGAATAAAAATATCAGGAGAGGATATTCTACTTTTCTCTCCCTCTTTCCAATAGCAGCATGACAGAAGGACAAGTATATAATTTTTCTCAAGTCTGAATATCCCTTAGACCAAGCAAGAACCTTCAGTTAAATGAAAAAAAACCCCTGCCCTTGCTCCCCTCATATATGACAGAGGGAAACCTCTAGTAAAGTCAGCAGAGGGCTCTCCATTGCCTCAGTAGATGACAGATGCAAGATGGTCATGCAAACACATTTTTTTAATTTGTTGCTGTAGTAACAGTTTATTTTCTATGTGTGTGTGCATTCATACATAGGGAAGGAAGAAGATGCTCAAAACTATGAAGTAAACCCAATGATTTTGGATGTTGCTGCTATCTAACTTTATTTTGCTTTGAGTTTATATTTAACGTCAGAGATGTATTAAACAGGGGAAAAAAGGTTTTGATTGTAAAACATACTATCTTTTATTGATTTGTAATGAATTGGGGTTTTTCCATATTTTAGACATTAAGTTACATGAATATAACTTAGGGGTGTAATAATAGACTTCTCATTTTAAAAAACACCACTTTACATCAAAATCATATTTGGACATCTCAAGTTCGTTGTCTTGATTTTCAAAGATGTTAAACACATATTTATTCACCTTGGACTCAGAGGGCAAAGTCAGAATCACCTCTGAATAATAAGCATTTATGAAGAACAGACCACTTATGTGCCCAGAAATAGATGGCAATTTAAATTAAATGTCGGTACCAACATTTGAAAATGTTGGCCCTGAGTCACAGACATGAAAAAGACTCTAGGGATGCCATTAACTGAATTGACCTCTTGTGCATAACTTGCACTAAGGCCATAAAAGCCAACAACTGTACCTTTGGAAATTTAATTTAGTAAGGACAATATACGATGGTTTCATTATGAACCTCTGATTATTATGAAAACACTTATTGCATGTCCTGTTTCCTTAGAAACTAACCAAAAGGTGACACATTCTCTTGACTTTCTATTATACATTCATAATACCATCTTTCAATTCTATGTCATAAAGAATTTATGTAGGACATTAATCATGCAAGACCATTAAATTGTGATCTCATTTCAGTTATAATTGTTTACTGCTATAAATGGCTCATGTTTTGTTCCAACAGTTGGACTGTAACTAAAATGTATCCTCAGAGCAGTGCTGGCAAAGATGATTGTCGGTTGAAGTGGACTGTGACAAAAAAACATGAGGTCTCCAGTTCACTCCTGCCCCCACACCCATTTCCACAGTGATGTGGAGGGAGGCAATTCAACTCAAATGGCTCAAGGGTTTGAGATTAAGGATAGGGAGGGTAATAATCTACCATTTAAGATGATGGGTAAAGAACCAGAGCAACTTGGGGAGAAAAACACAGATTTAATAGTAAGAAGTATACATCAATAAACATGACCAGTCTTAAATACATTTCACCCTCCTCCCACCCCTCCCATCTTCCCAGATAGCTTCTCCTCCCCCTCATCAGTGCTGGAGGGGCAGGGGGTGGGAGGTGCAGTCCATCTGACCATTTCTCAGTGTCCATGGCAGCTCCTCCTTGAGAAAGAGGGCTCCTCACAGTCTCTCCTTCCTCCTACATAGTGTCCACCTCACAGGAGGCAACCATCTTCCTCCTTGGGATTCCCTCGGGGCCACAGATCGCTTTGAGCACATCTCCCACTGGTGCTCAGTCTCTCCCCTCTCACATGGGGCTCTACATGTACCGACACATCCTGGATGTGATTCCTCCAGCTGGCAGGCAATCACCTTCCTGCCAGCTCAACCACCACGGGCTTCAGGAGAAGGTCCTGCTCCAGAAGCCATCTCTCTCTCCTTCTCTGGGACTCTTCTCTCCCTGTTTCTCCTCTGGGACTCTTGTCCCCCTCTCTCTTCTCAGGGCAATGTTCCTTTGTTCTCCTCTCACCTGCCCCTCCTCCAACAGAAAAACTCCCCAACATCAAAGACAGGGCAGCTCAAAACAAGATGAAACCAAGACAGAAAAAGAACACTGGGGTCACCTCTTAAATACCTTGATGGCAGAGACCTGATTGGCCTGACCCCGGGCAGAGGTAGGTCCAACTCCTACCCGGGGCTGGGCGAGTCCCTTAGAGTTTTGCACGAGTGTATCCCTGCATTTACAAAAAAACCCACCAGACTCAAACCCATGACATGGTTAAGTTCTTCAGAAAGAAGGAGGTATGAAAGTGGGGAGAGCTTTATTATTGCATATGAGAAAATATGACTCTGTAATTCAATCATCAAGTGGACCAAACAAAGCAGTGGCAATAAGAAACCTAATCTGCTCACAGCTATGTGCATCTGATCAAGAGTGCTAGGGAAAAAATTTTGCAAGTTCCTGATGTTAGTAAGGCCCCTTACCCAAAATATGATGAAGAAGGTACAAAACGTTTTCCTTTTAATAATCGCTTAAAATAATGTAGCATGTAAGATGAAATGTAATAAAACTGAACTATGAAATATACACACAATTATGAGGAAAACACAGGCTGGGGGGAAAAAAAAGAAGAAAAAAGTCAAGCATTTACAAAAAGGAATGATCATAAAATCCAGCAAACCTGCCTCCAGCATAACTCAGCTAATCAGAGTTATGCTGTGCAATGCAATGATTTGTCACCTGCTTTTAGATTTCCCTATTGACTCCTGTGTAGAATAAGAATAGGATCAATTTAAAGCAGTCCTTTAATCCCAAGGGTGCCATCAGTAACACTGCTGTCTGTTACTGCTTTCTAAATGGAACCAAACGATATATTTTTCTGCAGCAAAGTGTCTACTTTATGAGCATAATAAATAGCAATGGCCCTTTAATGACAACTTTAGCTTTGGCCATTATGGTACATTTTAAGTGCTTAAAAACACTAATGGGAGCCATACAGTGTTAATTATACTTAAGATATGAGTGCTGTACACAAGAACTACTGCAACATTAAGTAAAACACTTCTGCTAATCCTAATTATAGCCTGTATAGAAGAGATAAGAGAAATCAAGTGCTCCTTTAGAGCAAGTTCTTAAAATAGCAGAGAGAGGAAGGACAAATTGTCTGGAATAACACTGGAAGCACCTTCTAGCATAGAACTTGATCCTTATTTACACCATTTATATAAGCAGCTACTGCATGAGTTCCTCTGTGCAGAAGCATATCCTGGCCCTGTAATCAGCCCTGCACAGGGCTAATCTGTGCCCTGTCAAAGCCAGCTGGGCTCTGTATAAACATGAATCAACACACAGACATTCATCTGAAAGAGCAGGATGGAGAGCTTAAGAATGCAGGGGTGAAAGGCATGCTGAGCAGGAAAGTCTAGATTCACCTTGACTTACTCTATGGGTTTAACTCTAGTGTCTGAGTTCAGAGGGAAATTGCTGGGCCATTTTTATAAGTATTAGATTTCCAGGGGTGGTGCAGATTTTCCTGTAGCAGCTATTCACGCCTATTTATCTCCATAGACCATAGAAGAAATCTAAGGTGACTATGCCCCGCTTTAGGCAACTCAGTAAAATGCCTAAAAAAAGGTAAGGTATTAGTTTGGCCTAACTGCTTGCAATAAATAGTACTCACGTCCTAGCTAAGTGTTTAAACACAGAACTTCCCACTGCCTTATATAAGTCAGGGACTGCATATTTTGACTTTTTTTGAAGCATTTCAACAGGGGCAGAGAAGGAGAAGAAATAAGAAAATCTCTTCAAAAATGTAAGTAAAATAAATTCAGATAAAGTCCATAACTTCTACTACAAACTTGGGCTCTAGTCCTAGTATTGTTCAAGTTAAAATGTCTGTATGACAGCATTGGCTTTTGCTATCATAACACAGACATGTTCATGGATTGCCCCCGCTTGATTCTCAATGGCTTCTAAAAGGAAAGACCGATTGTATGACGACCATTGTGTTTAGATTCTTGCTTCATCCTCTGCAGATCTTCTCCCCAGCAGTTTACATCATAGCACAGTCAACAGCTTTCCTCCAGGCTAACAGACAACCAAGTCCTAAAAGCCTGTATCCACCCAGAACAATAGAGTCACCTTTACAAAAAGGCAAAACTCTCAGGTGCAAGATTTTTGCTTGCTGTCAGAATTACAGAGGAAGAGGAGCGTGACTGTATAGCAGTTAGTTACCTGGCACCATTACAGTAGGTAACATTTCTTGAAGTGTGGTACCTAACCTAAATTTTCATAAGGTGTTTGTCCTAGAACTTATAACAACAGATCACAAATCATTTCAGCTCCTGCAATAAGTACTCACAGCCAACATAAAACAACAGATAAGGCCAACTTAATTACCTTCACGTACTGTGTTAACAATTTCAGATGCATATAAAGCTATTTACATCCTCTGCAAGAAATAAATATCACTATTGGTGGAACTAGGTGAAAAAACCATGTTCACTGAGCCAATGAACATCCAAGGATATATAAACAAATGATGTAGCTGCACAGAGAAAATTACCAAGCAATCCTTTTTCAGAAGGTCATGCGCATCTAACAGAAATTATTGAAAAGCACAGCAAAAATGTAAAAGCACAGAAAAGCAACATGTTCAATGAAAGCACAGGCTTTTTTCTTCCACATGATACATTCAGATGGCTTACTGTTTCAACACATTTACTTTCAGCCAGTTGAGGACTGAGTTGACATCAGAAAAAACACAAACCTAGAAACTTGCTATTCTTGAAGTACTCCGAGCCTTCATCTTCTTTCATAGTTTGCAAGCTAGTCAGGTGAGGAAGTAACAAGAGACTTCAGCACGCTACTGAAGTACTGACCAGATCACTAGCAAAACTCAACTCACCTCCTCTCTGTCATTCCTTATCATTCCAGTAGGTGCCTTCCCTAGTTGGCTCACTCACCAGCTGTGTCAGGAAGTTCTCTTCCACACACTCCAGGAGCCTCCAGGACTGTTTTCTCTCTGCTGTACCTTATTTGCAGCACACATTTGCTGCCTCCAGGCTTTTCTCTAAGGTGCTTGGTTTTATCCCTTTCCCCTTTCAAATCTAACTGAACATTCTTTCAATGAGCCCTGCTAACTGCTGTGCTAAGATCCTCACTCCCCTTTGGGACAGGTGTACCCTATCTTTCACCAGCAGCTAGGTGTCATATAAACTGACCCGTGATCAAAAACCCCAAAATTCTGCTCATGATAGCAGGTTCTGAGCCAGGTATCGATCTGCAGGCTCTGCTTGCTTCTTCCCTCTTCGTTTTCTGAAAATGGAAGGACGGAGGAATAAACACTACTTGTGCTTCTGATCCTTTAACCGGTTGTCTCAAGTACCTGATGTCTCTCTTTATTGTCAGACTTCTCACTGCAACATCATCGCTGCCTACCTGAAAAATCAATAACCTGAGGGCTATACCAGGATAGGAAGCTTTCTGTTTATATCTTTAACCTGGGCTTCAGGAGGGCAGCAGACTTCCTGGGAAGTGCACCCAGTCTGCATATTGGGCTTTCTGTTCCTTTCAGAAGAGAGTCTCTTATGACAATGACCCCATCACTTTTTCCTGAGGGGAGCAGTTTTGACACAGGTAAGATGAACGAAGCACTGTCCATGCCTCACCTCCACTTGCAGACCCTCATAACTGTTAATGCCAGGGTGCCTGGGAAGGTGGGGTCATTTCAGAGGAGATGTCCCTGCTGTGCTGGGAAGGAATTGGTCACCACTGTCCCTGTCCCCAGAATCACTGTGCTCAGCCAGAGGGGAAGAAGACAGGGAATATCCCGTGTCAGGTGTCTGGCCTGTCTGTCAGGCCTGTCCTGGGGAAAGTCGGGTGCCATCCCAGTAACCTCTCTTTCACTCTTGCATTCCCTGGTACTCAAACTACTCACACCTCCTCCCCGAGCTCTGCCACTAAGCAGAGGAGTTCTTCTGTCTGGGCTCATCTCTCATGGGTGTGCTCACCCCTATTAATTAAAGCTTTTAGAACATTTTGAATACAAAGCCTCTTGAAGACAGAACATGATAAAATATGTTATTATTCTATATAATAATAAAAATTCTTCTGATATCCTTCAGGTATTGTATTTCCTCAGACTTGATTTAACACTGAAAAACAATGCATCTGTTTAGCATCTTACAGATTTATTCACACTGAGTATTCAAAAGAAGTGTTCTTTGAAGAATCCTTATCAACTCAAAATGAGTCTTATAGACCGCAAAATTGTAAAAGCTGTTCTTTTTTTTCCATCTTTATAGATCTATTTTTCAAATATGCTCTCTTCCTCTTCAGATAGTAACAGATCTTTTTGTGCTTGAGCTAAAGCACAGAAAAAGATGCAAATATATTGACCATTGCAATTTGATATTCCACACTGCCTTCATAAGATGTCAGAAATCATCCTCATAATTTGTAATCCATCTAGGACTATTTTTTAAAACCTTTTTGACACATCGTTTGTTACTGCTCTAGTACTTTATATGGTACTATTTCTACAAGACTGTCAATATTTATTTTGCCATGGTTAGGTAACTTTTCTTATAAATATGGAGAATATATGCCCATTCCCTAAATTGACATTGGCAATCCATAATATTTAAATAGAATTAGCATCACCAATTTTTGGTGTAGGGTATATTCAGTAGGCCTACTGCAGAATGCAAAGGATTCAGAATAATTAGCATATAAAGCTACTCTTACCATTTTGCTCCTCTATTTATATTAGAACTCGTTACTGTGCCATCATATTTCTGGAGCAGCGATGCAGAATTTGGATTTGACAATGATTCAGGAATGAGCCAGCCAGCAAATTATCTGCAGGGACTCACAGACCTTTCTATAATATCTACCCACCTGGGCATCTCTCCAAGTAACTGCATTTTCATGTCACTCAAGAGTGTTGCCCGCAAGTCCAAGTGCCAGCTGATCTGTATTGCAAATGATACAAATTGTTGCATTCATAAGAGACAAAATTCATCCAAATAAAGTCAGAGGCACCAAGGAAGCAGCAGCAGTCACAGCCTGTACCCACAGCCCTGGCCCACGTCAATGGGGCTGTGAGGGAAGATGGGGCCGGTCTTGCTGGACCCTGCCCGCAGGATCTTGGGATTTATGCCCTTCTATATAGCTGCTGATAGACGCAAATGATGCTGTCAGGTCAAGGTAACAGACCATGGAAATTCACCAGAAGTTTTAGGTATATGGAAGAAATTCTTTACTGTGAGGCTGGTGAGGCACTGGAACAGGTTGCCCAGAATACCACTGATCGCTATAGACTTTATGTAGTGGCCATCACAGAAACATCTCAGAGTGCCATGTTCTGGAACAGGGTATCAAGACAAAAGTGTCAAGTCCAGATGTTTTTTTTTATTCTCTTATAGTCAATAGGCTTGCCCTACAAGATTAGTCTTTTATGTCCACAGCTAAATGGTGCACGAGGTTTTGCTTTTCTAAAAATTAATGGTGTTATTTTCTTACCTGTGTGACTTAACCTTGAACATTTTTGAGGTACTAGATATCAAGATACTGCTTTGTGAACACCAAATCTGGCTCCTTAAGTATGGCAGATGAAGACAGAATTTTGGACTCATGATGGAAAATTTGATAACACTTAATGCTCATATTTAAAATTATTTATAAAGCATAAAAGATCACTCGCACATGTAAGAAAAATGTTACAGACATAAGTAGCATATGTTACAGACTGGTATATTACTGACAATGTATAATGAGCTAGAACTCTTTATAACATAAATATGTAACTGTTTACTAAATCATATATTATGATCTTTTATCTTTTAAAAGATTTATTACTATACCTTTGAAAGACACGATATTCAAAATTTCAAAACTGTCTAGAATGAAGACCACAAATTAAATTCACAAAAAAAAAAAATCAATCAAGAATGTTCTCATAGATCTGAAATAAATCAAAATGTCTGCCTTTTCAATGCTTTGAGGGTGGAAAAAAAGAGGATTGATTTATCACTACAACTTTCCTAACCATAAATCAGGATCACAGAATGGCTGATGTTGGAAGGGATCACTGGAGGTCATCTCATCCAACTCTCCCTGCTCAAGCAGGGCCACCTACAGCCAGTGGCACAGAACCATTTCACAGAATCACAGAATGTTAGGGGTTGGAAGGGACCTCAAAAGATCATCTAGTCCAACCGCTCTGCCAGAGCAGAATCACCTACAGTAGGTCACACAGGAATGCATTCAAGCAGGTTTTGAATGTCTCCAGAGAAGGAGACTCCACAACCTCTCTGGGCAGCCTGTTCCAGTGCTGGGCACCCTCACAGTATAAAAGTTTTTCCTAATATTTTTGTGGAACCTCCTATGTTCCAGCTTGTATCCATTGCCCCTTGTCCTGTCATTGGATGTTGCTGAAGAGCCTGGCTTCATCCTCCTGACACTCACCCTTGACATATTTATAAACATTAATGAGATCACCCCTCAGCCTCCTCTTCTCCAGACTGAAGAGACTCAGCTCCTTCAGCCTTTTGCCACAAGGGAGATGTTCCACTCCCTTCATCATCTTTGTGGCTCTGCGCTGGACTCTCTCAAGCAGTTCCCTGTCTCTCTTGAGCTGAGAGGCCCAGAACTGGACACAATATTTCAGATGTGGCCTCACCAGGCAGAGTAGAGGGGCAGGAGGACCTCTCTTTCCAGATGGCTTTTTAGTATTTCCGAGGATGGAGACTTCACAACCTCTCTGGGGAACCGGTGCCATTGCTCAGCCACCCTCACAGTGAAAAAGTGTTTCCTGATCCTCAGAGTGAGCCTCCTGTGTTTCAGTTTATGCCCCTTGCCTCTTGTTCTGTCACCGGGCACCACTGAAAAGAGCCCAGCTCTCTCCTCTTTATATCCTCCTATCCTCCCTTCAGGTATTTATATACGTTAATAAGATCCCCCCTGAGCCTTTTCTGCTCCTGCCTGAACAGTCCCAGCTCTCTCAGCCTTTCCTCATATGACAGATACTCCAGTCCATAAATCTTCTAGGCTACCTTTCATTGGGCTCTCTCCAGTATGTTCATGTCTCTCTTGCAATCGGAAGCCTACAACTGGACCCAGCGCTCCAGCTGTTTCTCACCAATGCTGAGTAGTGGGGAAGGGTCACCTCCCTCGACTTGCTGGCAACACTTTGCCTAATGTAGTCTAACATGCCTTCTTGGCAGCAAAGGCACACTGCTGGCTCACTTTCAGCTTGATGTCCTCAGGGCCTTTTCTGAAAAACTACTTTCTAGCTGGGCGGATCCTAGCATGTACTGGTGCATGGGGTTGTTCCTCTCCAGGTGCACGACTTGGCAATTCCTTTTGTTGAACATCACGGGGTTCCTGTCAGCCCACTTCTCCAGCCTGCTGAGGTCCCTCTGGATGGCAGCACAACCCTCTGGCATATCAGACACTCCTCCCAGTGTGTTGCCATCAGAAAACTCACGGAGGGTACACTCTGCCCTAATATCCGGATCATTAATTAAGATATTAAATGGAACTGGATGCAATATTAACCCATGGAGTACACTACTAGATACTGGCCTCCAACTAGACTTTATGCCACTGATCACCATCCTCTGGGCCTGGCCATTCAGTAGATTTTAAATCCATCTCACTGCCTGCTCATCCAGCTCATACATCAACAGCTTGTCTATTGACAGTGTCAATGGCCTTACAGAAGTCCACGTAGACAATATTCACTACTCAATCTACATATTTCTGCTAGAAAATGTGCTGCTGAAGTTGATCAGAGACTACTCTCTACCCAGATGCCCTGGGAAAACATGATATTCTTGCACATTGAAATCTCAATCTGGATGAAATGCAATTGGCGGACTGACCAAATTTGTTTACTAGGATAAAGCTATAATAAAGTAATTCTTCACAAACTAGTTGGACCTGTTCCTTCTCATTCAGAAAGTTAATTACAAAGCCTGGAAATTATTGATTATTTCTATTCATACAAATGGAAATTACTAGCTTTCTTTCCCTCTTTTTACAGTTCTATGAATGGAATGCAGACAACTCTGTCTGAGAGAGATCAGAAGTACGTAGTTGCCAGAGCTCTCAGCTTGCACAATACATTATCTGCGTTCCAGCTAAGCTGATTGCATTTTTCTCTGTGGGTTTTAATTTAAGTTTCGTTTTCCCCATCATGTCAGGATACACCACTGTGTCCAAACAGCAACACCAGATTCCAAAGATTTGTTCAGTTACACTTTCAACTCTCTTAAATGCCTGACACCTGTATCTTAAAATGAAGATAATAGATAGTAAGCTTGTAGTGTTACCTTGTTTATTCATTCATAGCTAGAGCCAAAGAATTTTCTTCTTTGTCTAGTCTTATCATATATCCCATAAGGGAATTGACTAGTTTTTCCATCTAGGTAATCGTTTACTGCTTGCTGTACATTTGTTGTTCTTTTGTTTTTCTTTTGTTTCCGTCCCATTATGTACGATGGTGTTGTGTCTCAGAAATCCTGATGATAGCCTGTACTGAAAGCGATGGAGCAACTGAGAGCCCCAGGGGTGAAGATGATAAATGGATATACCACAAGAACAGGCTACTGTGATTTCTGGTTATGGGGAGCACTTGGGCGAGATGATGCTGGTCCTAATTAATTGTTAATAAACATTAAATACAGATAGCCTTTTCTGGAAAACTAAAATAACCATAGGTTTTTTTGATGTGTGGTCCCTTATTGAAACACATCTGCACCTTTTTTTAAAATATATTTTAACATCCTTTTTCTGTCCTTTATTGTGTATTTGGACATAAGTGAATACATATTGCCATGAAAAACATTGCTTTAAAGTGTTTTTTCTGAGGCTGCGTTGAAATAGTCATATCGGTAAATTAAATAGATTTGAGGCATTTCTGTGATATCAAGGATATTTAATATGGTACAGCTTTTACTTCATAGATCTATAGATTTAACAGGCTCCTGCTCACCAAAGCAAAGCGAGTTGAAATGAGGAGGCCATGTTGCCACCAGGCAGTATGTGGGGCTCTGAAGGCACTAGGAGGGCATGGCTCTGCACAGCAGCCTGTGTTCTGGATCATCCCTTCCAAACCTTTAAAAGTCAGCCACATCTTCCAAAGTCATGTTGATGTATTTAAGGTCCTGAGTGTGCTCTCACCTAAAAAATTTAATGGGATTTTTGCTTCTAACTGATTAAGAAACATTTGAAAAGGAAATGGAAACCCCACAGCACTTTTATGATTTGCATAGTGGTACCTTGCATTTCATACAGTGGATGCCTTCTTCCCTTCGTTGTGTGCATGCACTGGGGGAAAAGGTTTTTTTTCTTTTTCTTCATGTACTAGATCACCTCTTGGCAGTACGGCTATGAGATAATGTGGCCCACTACAGAATAGTTAAATTTCTATATATACATTATTTATATGCATCAGACACAACTACAAAAGTAACTGCATATATTTGTACAGTAAAACTGTCTTTGGTCTATGCAGGGAATGAAGCTTTGCCAATGGCATTTTTTCCAAAATGACCATGCAAAAAGCACTATCATAATTCTTACATTTCAGCAGTTTTGTTTACTCTAAAAAATCTGCTAAATAATTACAAACGGTTAAGGTCGAGAATGGATGGATGGATGGATGAATGGATGGATGGATGGATGAAGAGTCTGTAGATGGACAGCTAGTGGGTAATGGATAACACTCATCCATAACGGAGCTTAGACAGCATTTTAATAAAACTGTAGTATGCAGAACTTGCACATTTCTAAAGAAAGAGAAGAAAACAATCAGCTGGCATATTGTCACAAGTCTGCTGAGGTGGAACTGGATGGAATGGTATAACCGTCATGCACTGGGCATACCATGACAAGTTATAGACAGTTGATAAAATGAAATTTTAAATACGGGAGCAACCTGGTTCTATTGTATCCTGCAATTAAAGCCATTAGGCAAAAAAACCATTTTGATTTCTACCTTTATGATTCTGGAACATAATCTCTTCATTGTGTTGATAAAATCTAATGTGTTATATATTTCACCATGACAAAATATAATTGATGTCATGAATAGTTTTAAATTATTGCTTGTATAATATATGCTTTTAGCAGAACTGTATTTATTATTGTAAAATTTCTGAAATTTGTTCTAAATTACCATGAAATGCATCAGAGTGGAAGAAAAAGATTTGTCAATGACAGGACCAGTTATTTGAAAGATTTTAACTTTCAAGTCACAATACTTTCACAATACTTTCAGCTTCTTTTTTTTTTTAGGGGAAAGGACGACAAAAGAAACGAAGGAAGAGAAATATCCACTACATTTATAAAACTAGATAAAAGAATAAACAAGCAGAATGTTTTATATAACAGCAATAAAAAATTAGATACGTGTAATTTCATGAGAAAACACATTTTAGACATGAGTAAGAAGTAGGAAAGATTTTCATCATGAATATCAACATCAAAGGAAAAAAATCAAGCCACTGCAAAACTAATTAGACAATGCTATCTTCTACACCCATAGATGGACCTGGCAATGACACATTATCACTCAAGCTTAAGCACTGGATCATTAACCGTGCAGAAATGTTACATGCATTTGTGTAAACAAGATTAAATGCTATACATTCTTTCAATGCTCCATATTCTATTATATCATTTTAGCCACTCTTTTATCTCCCTGTCACTTTCAATGAACTGTAAATTTGATAGCATGTTTACAGATATTTTTCTTCCACTGACTAAACTATCAAAAACCTGTATGACAATTATATCACTTTCTTGGCCCCTTAGGATTAAAATGTACAATGTGCAATGCCCTAAAATGCATTTGTACAGAATACCTACTCAACATATTTTGCACAGTTCTTTGGTCTCCCTTAGAATGGTATCCACATATTTCTCAGACTGATTGCTTTTTATCATAGTAGACAAAATAAGACAGAAATTCATTAAAGATCACTCCCACATGGAACAGTTTTTCAGAGCAGGCTGGACTGCAAAAGCAAATGATGGGAAAGAGGTAAAAAAGAGATAATGACAAAATTCTTCTCTAAATTCTCTAAAAGCATCAAGTGAAGTAGACATTTTAGACATGAATGTCTACATATTATATTGAGAGCGTGAGGTCTACTGACTTAATAGCTGCAATAAATAGTACTACATGATACTGGTTTCCAGAAGAATTTACACAACCAAATGAAAAATATTTACAAAATATATGAATTGAAATGTATTTTACAATGAATTCTAATGTTCTGCTAGTTCCTGAGCAACTCAGAAACTCACACCAACACTGAACAGCTACACAGAGAGAAGCTTGCCCAATTGATACTGCCCAGGAGGTTGAGATCATTCTATTACCAACACACCTTTCCTGGGCTTTTTGACTTTTTGCCTCAGGATATTCTGTGGAGACACTTCCAAACAGATCTAGATTCATGCTTTAGTGCCTCTATAATAAGGGACAGTAATGCCAAATGAAGAATAAGTTTCTTATTCCAGGTCTCAGGAAAATGACTGCCTAGCCCAGCTGAAACATTCAGACTCCTGAGAGTGTGAACCACCATTTTCAGCTAGTGCTGTGTGAAACAAAGTACTTTTCCACAGAGATCACCTTTTGTCTCATTAGTGACTGATTACAGGACCAGCCACGCAATTCATTATCTGGAAAACAGATAACGGAAGGTATTTAAACTACTTCAAGCTTCCTTTTAATCAAATTTAAAGCTAGGAATTAAAGAATCAGAATTATATCACCAGGCAGATTCACAGACCACCAGAGAAGTCTCCAGAGATCATGCAGATCACCCTTGTTCTGGCAAAAAGTGAAAATGAAGAAAGTTTAGTGGTCACTAGAAGATTTAAGAGCTGAGTTTAGCCTACCATGTACACTGTGGAATAATGAGAAAGCCGTAAAACATTAGGGAGAACATCAGGAAATCATATCTGTCCAGTGTAGGTTCAGCAATTTAATAATAAGCCAGGTACTATTTACTGGTAAAATGTTTCCATTTTAGTATTTCCCTATGTACCAAAACATAAAGCTGTTTAATCGCATTTAGATTGGCTACACAAAAGAAGGTTGTTGATGCTTGCGTATACCACTTTCTTATATCATATCTTCAGCTTTCCCTTCAATGAATAAAACACAATATAATGGTACGTTTGTACACATTTAAGATGGTTTTTTAACTTACTCCCATTAATTCCTTTTAAAATTTTTTGTTAGAAGCTTTTAATTTTGAAAGATAGTTGTTAGCATTATTGAATCACTATATATTATAATCAGTGATCATTATGAGTTAACGTAAGAGAAGCTCCATGCCCCGAGGAGAGTGTAGTTAAGACCCAAGCCAGATCTTTGGCCCTTGAACAGTCTGGTGCTGATGAGCAGTCCTAGTACTGTTACCCAGCTAAGGTCATATTAGGAGACTAGCAGTGGAGTTATGCAATTCTGGAGAAGTGAAATAGTCCAGCTGCTGATAAAGCTGGCCAGATGGCTACTGCCTGTGTGGGCAGGGCAGGGCAGGAAGCCCTGGGAGCCAGCAGAGAATCATAAAATGGTTTGGGTTGTAAGGGACCTTAAAGATCATCTAGTTCCAACTCTTCTGCCCTAGGAAGTGACACCTCACACTAGACCAGGTTTCTCAAAGTCCCATCCAACCTGGCCTTGAACATCTTTATTAATGACCTGGATGATGAGATTGAGTCTACCCTTAGTAAATGAGCAGATGACACCAAGTTAGGGGGGGAGTGTTGATCTGCCGGAGGGTAGGAAGGCACTGCAGAGGGACCTGGACAGGCTGAGTTGATGGGCCAAGGCCAACGGGATGAAGTTCAACCAGATCAAGTGCAGGGTCCTACGCTTTGGCCACAATAACCCCCTGCAGCACTACCACCTGGGGGAGGAGTGGCTGGAGAGAGGCTAGCAGAGAGGAACCTGGGAGTGCTGGTTGACAACTGGTTGAACATGAGCGAGCAGTGTGCCCAGGTGGCCCGGAAGGCCAATGACATCCTGGCTTGTGTCAGGAACAGTGTGGCCAGCAGGAGCAGGGATGTGATTCTGCCCCTGTGCTCAGCACTGGTGAGGCCTCCCCTCGAGCCCTGTGTGCAGGGCTGGGCCCCTCACTGCAAGAAAGACCTTGAGGGGCTGGAGCGGGTCCAGAGGAGAGCAACGAGGCTGGGGAAGGGACTGGAGGGAAAGTCCTGTGAAGAGAGGCTGAGGGAGCTGGAGTTGTTTAGTCTGGAGAAGAGGAGATTCAGGGGGACCTTATCACTCTCTACAACTGCCTGAAGGGAGGGTGTAGTCAGATGGGGGTTGGGCTCTTCACTCGGGTAACCAGTGACAAGACGAGAGGGCATGACCTGAAACTGCGTCAGGGGAAGTGGTGGAGTCACCGTGCCTGAAGGTGTTTAAAGAGAGGCTGGATGTGGCACTTAGTGCCATGGTCTAGCCATTGTGGTGGTGTTGAGTCATCGACTGGACTTGATGATCTCAGAAGTCTTTTCCAGCCTCAGCAATTCTGTGATTTTATGATAGACTGAGAACTGGGGCTGTTTAGTCTTGAGAAGTGAAGGGAGGGAATCTTATTAATGTATGCAAATATCTGAGGAGAGGATGTCAGGAAGGTGCTGGTCTCTTCACAGTGGTGCCCAGTAATAGAACAAGGAATAATGGGTATCACAGGAAGTTCCACCTCAACATGAGGAGAAACTTCTTTACTGTGAGGGTGACAGAGCACTGGATCAGGCTGCCCAGAGAGGTTGCGGAGTTTCCTTCTCTGGAGAAAGGTAGTTGTTAGCAGTACCCACCTGGATGCATTCCTGTGTGACCTGCCCTAGGTGATCCTGCTTTGACGGGGGAGTTGGACTAGATGATCTCTAGAGGTGCCTTCCAACCCCCAACATTCTATGATTCTATGATTTCCAGGGAGTGTGCTTCCACAGCTTCTCTGGGCAACCTGCTCCAGTGCCTCATCACCCCCACAGTAAATATTTTTTTCCTAATATCTAAATCTACTCTCTTTGAATCTGAAATCATTTCCCCCCCATCTTTCTTGTAGTCCTGCTTCAGGTATTGGAATGCCACTATAAGGTCTCTTCAGAGCCTTCTCTTCTCCAGACTGAAACATCCCAACTCTCTCAGCCTGTCCTCATACCACAGGCGCTCCATTACGTCTGTTCCTCTTGGGCTGCCCATAATGCCCTCGACATAACTGGGGACTCACAATCAAATGAAGATTTTGGTATGTATTTAGCGGCTTCAGGTGACTGGCAATTTAGATGAGGCCAATATCCACAGAAAAAGAATGCAACAGAAAAACATACTTGTATTGCATTTGTTCTGATGTAGACCTTTTTGAAATGTTAGACAACATAATGGGACTATTTTTGGCATCTGCAAGCATTCTTAGGATCACAAACTGAGGAAAAACAGCTGTTTGATCCTTTTTTTAAAAATATCTCTGTGGACTAGGTAATTCTGAAGGTATTGAGTGTTAAATTATGAAAAGATTTGCAATTTGAAATTGAGTATTAAATTATGAAAAGATTTAGAATTCATGGAGGTCTAAAATCTCATCAGCAATTCTTTGCTGATGAGGAAACTTGGTTTTCATCCTCTTACACTCATGGTGCAAAGAGAAGAAAACATTTGTAAACATAATGAACATATCTTCTGTCTCACAATAAGTATTTCAAAACAGGAGTTACCAGTGAAAGCCAAGGTAAGTATATTTTGTATCACTACATTTCTCTATAATTACGAGACACTATGTTCTCTCTCCCCATCATGGAGGAATTTGGAGGAAGAAAAAAGAAACTTGCAGTCGACGTGGATAAAAGTGGCTGCATTTCCACCAGTAGAAGAATCAAAGAATTTCAGTCTAGCAGATGGTTACCTGTTAGAAAACTGGGCTGGGAATGGGAGACATCTCCATTTCCTATCTGTACCATTGTGTAGCTCTACTGGTGTGTGGGTGCCACAGGCACGTGCGGGTGTGAGGGCTGTGAGGAGTCCCTGTGAGGACTGGCCGGGGCTGTGCTGTGTCAGACACAGCTGGTTCCAGCCGGCTCTAGGTTGATGGATAAAAACTAAACCTAGAAGCCTTTCACCAATTCCACAGGTTACAGTGATGAGAAACACACAATCTAGTCTTGTGCTCTGGGACATAGTTATGCTAATGCCTAACATCAAACTTTCTTACAGACCTCCTAACTGCCAGGTGCCTCACACGTAAGGCATCAGGCCACCTGATGGAAGTCTGCCACGGTGGGTCATGGTATCTGCACCCTTCATGTACAAAGGATGGCTGTGTTTCTGCACCTCGAGTTGCTTTTTCCAACAGCATTCACCTGAACGAGAAACCCCAGGTGAAGCACACCCTGGCTGCAGCACTGTGTACCCTGAAGGTGCCTCAGTCTGTCCAGTCTCTGTGAGGACACCACCGGATGGTGGATCCACATGAGGCAACACTGGCACCGTCCCCTGGGGAATCACCCACACAAGGGGAGAGAGACCTAGTGCTGAGACTGCAGCAGACAGGGAGGGAAATGGGAGAATGAGCCCCACACAGGTACTGTTTTGAGCAAAAACTGTTCAAATCCCAGGTTGAATACTTCAAAGACAGACATGTCCCCGCTGCCAAAGCTTTGCTGTGCTGGAACCTGAACAGATAGCCTACATGAGTGAAATACATCAGACACACTCCTTCTGTGTATTGATCCACTTTTTTCACACTGCCACATGGACAGTATTGGAAATACTTCTCGCAGTGTAATACAGTATATCTTCTGAACAGCATAGATGATTTTCCATTGCCTTGTATTTCCTATGATTAAGTATGTTTAAAATACTCCCGAATCAAGCATTTTACAGATAGAAAAGTCTTAAAAGTTTAAAAGACTATAAAGCCTGGCAAATGATAGAAAAATCAATCCAAATGACAGAGAATTCATGGCTTAAGAATGTAAACTTTAAAGAAATCAGCTGTAAGGAGAGCTATGCAGAAAGCCAGGCGATTCTGTGAACAGCAAGCTTGTTTCTGTATTCCAAAGGGACCTTGAACCACAATAAAGTTTGGGGTGCATCAATTTTAGGTATAAATGCTGAAGAAGTGGGGACTCTTAAGTAGATGTTCTGTCTAGATTTATCCAAATAAATAGGTGTATGGATTTCTCACCACATTCATAATTCATTGGGATTTTAACATTTTCATTAGTGCATTTTAAATGCTTTTGCCATCTCTGAAGGACCAGACAAACAAAATCCTCTTAAATAAGAAGATAGCTGCTGGTCAATATAGTTTCTAAAGTTGCTAAGTGAAACTATCTTTCTTGGGGTTTTTTTTGCATTGCATTAGCTGTAGCATAACAACTTTACTCAATTTACTCCTAGGGCTTTGGATTTGAGAAGTCTACTATTTTCTTAAGCACGTCTTAGGTATAGGAAAGATTTTTCACATTCACAGATATAACAAACTGCTGTACTTTGCAAAAGAAATTATATGTCTGATATGTACACATCATAAGGCTGCACATTTCACAAACTCTGTAGGTTCAATGTTTAGTCGTAAATATTTCCAGAGGTCATACTAGTCTTAGACCTGCAGGGACAAAGCATCTCCCATTTCCACTGTCATAAAGTGCTCAGTAATCTTTATCTTGCTGTGTATTTTGTGATGTACATATTCACAACAGTGTATGTGAATGTACTTTGATTAAAAACATCAGTGTAATATAGAAGCCAGGCTGTCCTGATTTCTGCCAGACACAGATCTCTCTTCCTTCATAAACTGCAATGTGCTGCAGTAATACGAATATAATTCTGAATAGCAATGAACTGGTAAAAAGCAAGAAGAGAAGTTTGCAGACACTGGGGCTTTACGACTTTATTTCTATGCAGCAATCAAATTATTCAGTTCCCAAACAGGAAAAAAACCATGTAATGACAGGAAGTAATGGTCCATCTAGTGCAACTTTCTTTTCTAAACCAGTAGCCACTCAACACATTAAAGAGAAGTGTATATGATATGGGGCAATTACATGTTGATATCTTCCCAAATCAAGGCAGTTCATGTTTAAATGACATGCTCACTAGAAATTGTACCTACCTATTACCTTTAAGAGCCACTCCAAGGACTAAGCAAGCATGGGTTTTCTTAGCACAGTGAGGAGAGCCTTGGGCTTTGCCTTTCTCATACATACCTTGACTTAAGTCTCTCTCTTTCTGGCTCTCAGGAGCTCGTCTGGGCAACATACAAGAGGTGCCCTCGGTGAACACAGTCATGACCTAGAGCTAAGTTTTGGTTGCCCTGACCTAAAAAACAACCCACATAACTTCTCTGCTGCAGGGAGATAAAATAAGAAATCAAGTTAAATTCCTTCTGGCTGGCAACTATTTAAATCTGGCAAAGGAAGAAGTTGCTTCAGCCTTTATTTAACTGGAATGCAGCAACTGTCTCTGTGGAGACAGTAAGGAGGAAGGTACGACTTTTGTCTTTTACCCAATATATATATTTCTAGTGCTACTATCACCGTGGTATCCAAGCAGATTTAAAACTGCTTTTCATCACATACATTCTCCACTGCAAATACTAGCATTAAAGGACATTGCATTGCTTTGAATCCATGTCTCATTGATTTAGTTCTAGATATAACCTTACTCTCAATACTTACTTACACTCAATACTCCTGAGAAGAAACTGTAACTGTTTATTTGAGATTTTCACAAAGGATTTTCAAAAGAAGACTCCTAGCTAATTAGAATTAAACTCATGCATTTGGGCTTGATTCTCAATTTCACTTCAAGTGGATGATTTAAACTTACACTGCTTTGCCCTGCTGAAGCAATGTTAGTAGGTCTTTGTGTAAATGAGAATCAGCCTCATATTTTGTTTCATGATGTATTTATTAAGCATTATATCTTGACATTTAAGTTTTCTATACTGAACAACGAGGCTTCCTACTCTTTGCTTTTAATTCAGTACATGAAGCAATATGTGAAAAACACGGACATTGCTTATGAAAAATTAAACAATGCAGCTTTTTTATGACAAATAACATGTTACACTTGAAAAGCAGGTACGTGGCAAGACTTTTACTTTAGTGACATGCATTTCCAGTGCCATATGCTACAGACGGTTGCAAAACATACTGCTTTCTTTCAGGACATTACCCTGTTTTGACAGCAGACATGACTTGACAGATGCCTCACCAGAGGAATTGCATGATATCTGACCTTTTTGTGATATGTCATTTCTAGAAAGCCTTGGTGCAGGTGCTCCATCATGGGACACATAACAGAGATACACACCAAAGAATGACAGGATTCAAACCCTTTAATCTGGCTTTTGACTCTCCTGCATTATATTTGTTTTAGAGCACGTCATGTGTTGGCATTTGTAAAAGGAGATGCCAAATCTCAGGTATAAGGTTTAGGACTGCATTATCCTAAAGATTTGTATCAGTTCTACTCCTGTGAATGATCTCTTAGGTTTGTTTATAGTTACCTAATGATTTAATTCACGTAAAGCTGGTCTTGAGTCTCAATTACTGCTCTTCAGACAGAGATGGATAACTTTAAGCACCTTTAAAGGTCACTTCATCTTGGAGCTGTTCAAGGCCCTGTCTGCCTGCTGTAAACAAATGCAGTGCAAAAGCATTTCACATCTTGAAAAGCCGCAGAATGCAGGGAGTAGCAGTAAAGCAGGACACTGTGACCGTGCATTTCCACACACCTTGACAAGATCCTAGCTTAAGCGGCAGCGATCAAGATGATTAAAGACACACTGTAGCCCATACTTTCACTATTCATGTTCCCAAAACAGACTGTCTCTTCTCTGGGGGACATCTCTGGCTCTCTTGAAATCAAATTATATATCCATGGAAAAGTTCAGGACTAAAAGAATAATCCCACTCTCGCTATTAGCTCATACACGTTGGCCTAAATTCTGTTCATGCCACGTATGAATTCAAGGTGTTGAAGAGACATGTGTTTGTTTTACCATGGAAAATACATAATTATGGGTAACTCATGGCTCAGTTAAGTTGCAGGATAATTAGTACGCAAAGTAAGAAACACTTCCTGGGGATTAGAGGGTAATCTGAAAGGAAGTGACACAATTTATTCTAGTGCACTCTACTTCCTTGCTGTTTGTTATACACATGCCTTGATCAAAGCTTAAAATGAAGTGTGGCATGCCTTTATTACTTTTTAGAAACAGAGATAGAGAAAAATAGCCCAAGAGCTAATAGTTTGTTCAGAATTCTCAGATGCCCATCTTTTTCTTTTACCTATAGTAGTGTTAGATCAAGTATGTCATTGTTGTAAAAATGCTTCTGACAACATATTAAAAAAAAAAAAAAGATAAGCTGATTCACAGCTGGCTGCCTAAAACTTCCAAGTTCAGGAAGCTCACACCACCACTACCTCTAGAGTGTGGATGCGTGTGCTTTGTAAAGTGAGAAACCAAGGCAGTATGTACTGCAGAAATCAAGCTGTGGGTTGGTAGTTGGCACATACCTGGAACATTCACCAGTGCTTCCAGGCTTGGCATTATAGACAAACATTTGAGCTCTGGAGCAGAAAGATCAGAGAAGAAGAGTCACTAGAAGGCTGCACACAGATTTAGCCCAAAGAAAAATACATGGACAGTTGAATGAATCATTAAAAAAAGGAACACCAGTCAAGCTTGTCCTGAAGGTTTAGGCTATGCTATTTAGAAAAGTCTGTTATGCTAACAAAATGGGTTGTAGGAAAAGTGATTACTTCCAGCACTTGAAAACTTGAGATAAAGAGCAAGAAGAAAAAAAAAAAAGCAGAAACTCCAATGGCTTTGCTAGAAACAATGTGTTAGTTCTAAGCAGTGAGTGAAGCATACAGGAAATACATATACAAATAAAACCAATGTGGTTTTATCTGACGACAACCTCATTTGTGCTAAACAAATCCTCTAAGTGAGTATGGTCTGAATTCACTCTTTTTGATGGTTTACTTCAATTCTTATACAATAAAGCTGAAGGAAAGTGTATCAAGCTTCTTAGTGAAAAAGTGTTTATTAAAGAGCCTTTTCAAGTGAGGAGTTTTACTGTTAGAATCATAGAATCATAGAATGGCCTAGGCTGGAAGGGACCTTAGAGATCATCTAGTCCAACCTGCCTGTTTTGGGCAGGGATGCCACCTCTTGACTAGACCTGGCAACAGATGGGGACCGAGCGGAAATCGAACCTGCAACCTTGGTGTTGGTCCTTGTTGCCAGCACCACACTCAAACCACTGAGCTAACCAACCTCCTTACTTTGCAATGAAAATATTTAAAATGCAAGTCCTTCATACTTGAGTTATTATTACTATTATTTTTATTAAGAAAGTTTAGAACTCTGTAGATTTCATGCTATGTAGTCCAGCTTTGAACACACTCATCTGTCTACAGAAGATGGAAGTTACTCTGGAGTTACTACAAGCATGTGCAGCGAGAGGAGCCCCTAACTTAGTGTGGATGTGATAAGAATTTTTGGGGACATAGAAAGGGAACATTGAAATCTGAAGGTGTTAATTAACATTGTGTGAATGTGTAATATTGTGGTTCATTACTTGCACTGGGGATATCGATACTTACAGTTTCCTGATTGGTGGTTAATTATGTGTCATTAAGAAGCCAATAAATCACTTTGGTAATGATCTAATTAAAAGCATGTTAACTGAACATTTTTTGCCTGTGTTATCACTCACAAGTTACCAGGAATTTAAGGAGTACCTTAGGAAACTCTTGGCATCTGGGACAAAACTGTTTATATCCCTTCATTACAAGAGCATCCCTGGTGTGATTTTGGCCCAGGACAGCTAGTGCTTTCCCAACTGCTCTTACATACAAGTCAGGAATTAACAGAGGACAGATACAGCTCAACAGACAGTTTGTGTGCAGCTAGACTCTTGTGAAAACTAAATACATTAAACCAGGGAGGGATTAAGGACTGTTTCTCATCATCTGGCCTCAGGAACTGGGCCATCATGTTTGAAGCCATGTTCAGCTTACTAGTATAAACACAGCCCCACTACCAAGACAAAAAAAACCACTTTGACGGCATTAAGACAGTCTTTAAGATCAAATTTTTTTTGCTCCTAAGTCTCGGAGGCAATCAAGACCTAAATGTAATTTTCACCTCTCTGATAGGGAATTACGAATCTCTCCAAGTGCAGAAAACCTGTGTCACATGGGGCTGCCCTTGGTCTCCCACACAGATGGGAATCCTCGAAGGATCTGGTGAAAGAACAGCCTGCAGACTGCGGAGCCAATCCCAGAAGCAAACTTGTTATATTTAATTAGCCTCATGGTCATACTGAGAGAGTTAACAGTATTTTAACAAATTGCCATTGTGCCCATGCTGTTTTAAAATGATAGTGTATAGCACCCTAAGTTAAAACTGAGAAGAGACCCTCAATGGAGTCTACTCATTATCAGCACTGGAGTGAAGAACAGCGGCCTTTAATTATATAACCGCATGTTATCTTTTGACAATTTGTCATGCACACAATAAACAAAGGACTTATTCTTTTCCTTCCTTTACCCAAATTTTCACTGAAATTTTTACTCATACGTTATTGCAGGATTGTAAAGGAAGCAATTTTTAACAGCCTCGTGTAAGTACATTGTGTATTCGGAAACTGTTAACGTGTCTCCATTAAAACGACACTATATATCACACGTGATCTCTTGGTCCCTAGGGTACTCAGTTGGCTTATTTCAATTCCCTCGATGTATGAAAATTAAAAGTTTATAAAAGAAGGTTTGCACACTTCCACAAAGATGAAAGCAACCTATGCAGAGAAGGCTGGGGTTAATAATAAAAGACCCTCAAACTATAACTCTGGAACTCACAAAAATAAATGGTTATTGCTTCAGTGTAGCAAATGGCACTGTTATGGAGTATTTATGCAGTTTCCTGCAACACACAGAATTTCTTGAAAGAAATTAACTTCACAAACTGATCTATGTAACTCATACGTTATTGCAGGATCGCAAAGGAAGCAATATTTTAGAAGTGTGTATGATATTAATAAATTGTTGCTTTCTATCCCTTCTTATTGCCTTTTCTCAATACAAAACAAGAAGAAATAGAACTGCCTGATACAGCGTAAAAGCATCATCCAGAAGATACAAGAGACAGTTGCGTGACAGCTGTGTGATGGAGTAGCTTGTACATCATGGGGCCAGAAGTGTGCTGTTGACAGTGCCAGCACCTCCACATCCATACTTGTGTGAATAATGCTTGTGGATCTCCCGTTTGTAGCCTACACGAGGAACAAAAAGGTGGTGTTCAGGGACAGCACATTCGTAACAAACTGTGGCAAACAGTGCCCCTAAAGCCAGCTGTATCATCCAGCTGTATGGCAGTACTATTTTAGTGACAGTAAAATGTTCTGTGCAGTACTGCAAGTGGGTGCTGAGCAGAGGCAGGCATTTGCCTCTTTCTTTGTTGAATACTCTCTTTTTTCTCATCCCTGACACCACTGAGTGAGGGGGACACTGCCAAACCAAATTCAGTCATGATTGCTTATACTCTTAAATTTGTCTTGTGCTAAATACAAAGAGGAAGAAAAGCATTCTTCAGTAAGGTTCAATGTATATTCAACTCAGCTGGGCTGCATTTGCCTGTCCTGATCAAACTGCAACTGAACACGATGAAATCTCCTTCCCACTAGCCCTGAAACAGAGGTGGTGACCCTTCACAGCAGCAGGACATCAACTCGAGTAGTTTCCTTCTAATCCAGTTAAGTGGTTAAAGATGGATTACTTATTATAAATAGTTAAAACTTCTGAATACAAATAATTCTGTTTACTTTGAATAAACTGGATTGAAGAGCCAGCACCTAAACCCCTGCACCAGGAGGCCAGGCTGAGTTTGGCAGCAGCGAGAGGGACCATCTCAGCAGCTGCCACAGGGGCCACCCACAGGCTCCCCTCAATGACCACAGGGCCATCTCAGCAGCTGCCACAGGTGCCACCCAAAGGCTCCTCTCAATGACCACAGGCTCCCTGCCTCAGGGACTGTATTTGACAAGTTGGCAACAGCTCCCCAAAACAGCTCCTGAATCTGAATATCTACATCATTAAGGCCTGATGGTGAAAAGCCTTGAAAAATTATAGCTTTGACTGCATTTCTCTCAAACTGGCAGAATCAATCAAATCCAGAGGACCTCATCAATCCTACAAGTTTACTTTGCTTGCTTATTTTTCCTGTTATAAAAATCTGAGTTGAACTTGGAGCTTTCTGCTTACTCACTTCCTTAAAATAGTTACCAATCACTGTTTAACATGACCTGTTATCATGAACTGAACCACAGACCTGAGGAGGAATTTATGAAAAAATAACTTTTGGCATATATATTTTCCATTCAACAACCTCATTTCACTCTGAGAAAGACAGTTGTTTCCAGGCTTCTATAGAGAGACTTCAGACGCCATCTGAGCGTGCTGGTGCCAGGGCGTAGGACATACCATTAGGAAAAGGGGAAAAAAAAGCAGACAGGTAAACAAATAGGGAATTGGTGTCATTCAAAGAACAATTTCTTTTTCTCTGGGAGAGCTCATCAGCAAAAAATTTACACGCACAGCACTTTCCTGTCCATCCATGAGACAGGTAACAGCAGTAATCTGATATCTCTGACAGAGTAACTATCGAAAAAAACTTAAATGACCTGATGACAGTTCATACTGGCTTTCAGGTATCTCCTAAGGTAGGCATGAATGCTTTTTGTTGTTCTCCTCAGCTAACTTTCCCCATAAAGTCATCATTCTTGCAACCTGATTATATTTAACAGTTTGCAAATTAATGTTCACATTGCACATGTGCTTTTTCAGCACTTGTAAAGGCAATGGCCCATCTCACCTGTCACATCAGGGAAACCAGGAAAGAGCTTGTGCTTGGCCCAGGAGGAAAAGACCAAGTCCTTCAACTTTTACAGCCCTTCACCAAGTCCTTTGCCCCTTGCCACAGCCACCACTTTTGACCTCTGGCATTCAGGAGTGCCTGGGCACTGGGGAAGGCAAGCAGCGTGGCTGAAGAGGATGGCAAGCCCAGCGAGCCTCCCTGGAAAATCACATTAAGGTTTTCTTGAAAAAAACACAGCACATGGCTCTCAGTGGCTCATGATAGTAGATACATTGACTGGAAAGGTGTTCTTTTTAATAGAGACTAATTTTTTTTGTCAGTTTTAAGTGTCCTCAAATTGAGGAAACAAGAAGGCCCAAGCCCTAAACAGCAATTACTGGATTACCCTGCTGGTGTCATTCAGAAAAAATGAATGGCAGACTTTTTTGCTACACATTTTGTAACATTTAAGCCCTAGAAATTTCTAAAAGAAAATACAGTATAGTTCTCTTTGCCATGAAAAAGTATTCAATTTTAACATAATTTCCATCATGATGATTTCTGATGGGTTATTTTTGTTTTCATTATACCATTAGTAAAAAGTGATACCTCTTTAGTTCTAATTAGACCACTATCATAGAGTCCATTAATAATTCAATAACCCCTTTATCTATTTTCTTCCCCTTCAGAGCTCTTCAATCAAAGCTTAGGCAGCAGGTTGCATTTGCTCTGAAAACCCATTAGCCTTCCGCCTCACTTGTGGGTTTTGCAAGAGACACAAATGGGTAGGTACATAATTTTATTTATTTATTTGTTGTGCTTTTGCTTTTAGGCTAGATGTAAAACAATGGTGGCAGTGGTGGGGGGGTGGGGGGAAGGGGCACATAATAATCTCTGGTGTCACAGTCTTACAGCTTAATTTGTCATCTTACTTTTCATATGCAAGATCATGACAGCATTGATCACCTGAATCTGTTAAACAATTTTTTCATGAGGCTGACACACTGCCCCAATGCTTGCATCTATCAACATCTGCCTGATTTATTGGCTTAATAACGGGAAATCATTTGGTAGCCCAGCTCTATTTTGCCTGAACACTGACCTGTGACCTTAATTTGCTGCCTTTTGAGGTTCTTTGTTCTTCAATAACAGGTAGCTCACTAATCAGCAGAAGCAGCTTTATAAACTTAGATAAATATTTAACTGAGATCTAGAAATATGCATGTTTAAATTAGTTCTTGTTAGAAAAGTATGAATAACCCAGACTAAATAGAACTACTGAAATCAAAGGCATGCTTGCAGAAAATATGAGATTTGGCACACTTTTAATATTTTATGTCCTTCTCTGTTTCTATTTCAAAATATTGACGAACAGCTGTTATGAATTTCTGAATTGAAAAAAAGAGACTTGCTTTGCCACTAGTCTTTAAAATAATATCCAGAAAGCAAAACTAGTCATCTTCTCTGCTCGGTATCAAAAATGAGACTAATTGGAATAAGGTAGCATCATTAGCTCAGGGGCAGTGATCTCAGATTATGGTAAAAGTTTGGTACTTTAGCACAACAGAAACTTAATTTTGAGCATATCATTACATTCTATTTAAATAATGAAGAACATTAGAATGCTCTGCTGTAAGAACGTTTTCAGCCTTATTAGACCTCCACCCACTAACCAGCACTGCACATAAAATTGCAAACATTTTAAAAGAAACCAAATGCTTTAGATAGTGTTGTAAAGCTTTACATGAGCATAAAACACATTCAGGTATTTTTCTTGCCATAATATACATTTGCTTTCAGTACCACTTAGGCATGCCTAGGAAACTGCTTTATCTAAGAGGTGACGTGACTTTCCAGTTAGAAATTATACTCACTTTGTGAAAAGAAAACCAGCAGTTTCCTTCAGCCATTTGGAAAATAAATACTACTGTTTGGTAGTCTTTGAAAAAGCGCTCTGTTGAGACTGGCTTGAGAGGGTAAACTCATAATTCCCTTACGAGTAGAATAAACACTCTGGACTTGTTCCTGGTGAGACTGCTTCATTTCAGATCTGGTGTCTTCCCATTTCCTATTTCCCTGCCCTCTAAGCTACATTGAAAGTGGAATATAGCACAAAAGAACAATCTGGGTTAAAGCAGGGAGCCACCACTCTTCACTAGGAATAAGAAAGGGACAGAGAAAGAGAAGTTTATTCCCCACACAAATTTGGAATAGTAGAAGAATCCCTCACACCGTGAGAACAGACCTCAGAAATCGATGGAGATGGGTATTTGTAGGAAGGCTGTTTTGCTGGGACAGGAAAGTAGTTTAAAAGAGAAGAACCATGTTCACAGTATCAATGCAGGAAAATAAGGAATAAGCCTCCTATGGGACCATGAAGACTGTAAAATAGCTGGAAAACTGAGAGAAAAAGTCATCCTTGACTTCAAGATGAGATTAAATCCTTTCAAATCAGCCAGGAAGAACATACTGGGTTCTTATACATATTTTAGTTTCAACAATGCAGAATTTCTTCTCTAACAACTTCAGAGATTTTAATTCAAACAAAACAACTGACAATTCTGTCAGTAGAATGGGATTTATATGGCTTCTATCTTATGACAAAGGACATCTACATACACTTTAAAGGCTTTATGAAATTGATAACAATATCCACTATTTTCAATATATAGAATATATTTCCACTGCTAAATATGTACTTAGTAGTTTGATTTTTATTTAATTCAGATTATAAAACTAGGAGAGGCAAATAACAAAGTTTAGCCTGTAGAGTTTATCAAGGCAAACAATGATCTTGGACATGGATTAGTACTACAGCCAGAAGATCCGAACATACTTTACCACCCCAGGGAAGGCTGGCTGGCATACAGGTCAGCACTCAAGTCTGGGCATTCATTTGTTACAGTACTTAAAGGGGAAAAAAACCCCACTTGTAACAATGACATCTTCAAAATTCTTCTTACAGTTTATTTCTGTAATATACAAATATCATGTTCGTGGTTTGTTGTCAGTCAAATTAAGAGCACATTATTTAATGCATGTCCTCTAGACAGTGAAAATAAGTGAAAACATCTTGATTTGCTTCTTTTAGTGTATGTCAATTGTGTGCATAATATTTGAAGGTTAATAATGTGACAGTGATGTACCAAACCATGCAAACAATATCTTTCTAACAATGGACAATTTCCCTGTGAAATGGGTTGGAAAGAATGTGATAGCATACAGAAGACTATATTAAAATGATGGCCCTTCAATCTGATGAACAGTGGAAATGTTACTTGCTCAGAGGCACCATTAAAATTAGAAACATCTATCTGTACATTGTCTTGATAACTGCTCTACACCTCTGCACGTGTGCTCACGTGTATATTACTTTGTTTGCAAACTTGACTATAGCTTACTTGTAGGATCTGCTCAGATAAAAATCCATAATAAGAAAAATTGAATTCTTTCATCAGGAATGTTGCAGTTGTTCAAGCGCAGCTCATAAACAAAAAAGCCTATGCCAAATAAGTTTCCCTGTAAGACTGTCATTCTTAATAAAAATGCTATTAGCAAATTAAACTTCTTACAGTTAAATGACAAAACATTGCTGCAAGATAGTCTTAATTGAGATCCCAACCTCTGCACAGTTTTTCTGTACTTAACAGAATCAGATACATTTTAAGATCAAATAGCAATTATAAGAAGTATATTTTGCTCCCATAAGGATAACTTATTCTACTATCAAAAAAGCCCAGCTATTTTTCAGGAGCTTCAAGGAGCCTTAGTGTTACACTGTTGAGAAAAAACTTTACTTGTGATTTATTTTTATTCCAATTCATCTTCACTTTCATTAGAGCTCTTCATATCTGTAGCTGAGAAATGACAGTGAGGCTACTTTGTCCTCCTTCTGAATATGTAAATGCATCTTCCTAAATATATCAATGAAATTATGCTTTCTAAATGCAAAAGCTCAATCAGGGTAACATTTTATCTAATTTCTACATTAGAACACCATTTCACCAGTTGGCTGATAAATTTCTACATTAAATCTCTGAAGACTCTGCTCCTCATATTATGGAAATTGAGGTGAAGGTCCAAACCTGGACAGATAAATCAAACAGGAGTAAAAGAATCTTTAACTAAAAAAATCAAGACTTTGAGTATCAACTAAATACTAAGACAAAGTATCATTGTTATTTACAAGGAAGTGCATTAGCTTGTGGTCTTAGGAGAAAAGAAACCCATGTTGTTCCAAACAGCTCTCTAAAATATTCTGCTGCAGAAATAAAAATTTTTAAGCACAGATGTTTGTGGGTGGCTGGAAAGAGAAACATTGCTGCTGCTGCTGGGCACAATAAGAGTAAATTCCAAACAGACATGCAGGGCACTACAATTCAAGCTCAACATTGCCTAGCACATTCACATTATTAATCATCTGGAAGTGGCCCAAATGACAGTTCAGTGCTAATGTTGACTAAGAAATCAACCGATGAAATGTCCAGATGAATTTTAGATTTTAAAATGAAATGCAATCCCCAAAAAACTCCACCTTCAAAGCTATAACACAAACCTAGGAACTTTGCACTATGTTTCCCAAATGAAGACAGCCCATATGTTTTAAAAGCAGTATTAACAGCTAGGTAGAAGCAGTGTTTGTGGTTTGGTTTTCTGGGCCATCAGCTAAAACTGAGGCAGATTGTGACACTGAAAGTTCAAAGGAATACAAACACAGGACCCAGAGCTCACAATCCTATCAGGTCCTTTTCCCTGAAGGCACCTACCATGGAGAGATGACAGAAATGCTTTTGTCATCAGGTTCTGAAGGGAACTAGCCTAAAATCTTCATCTTCTGTTGTAAATGGGTTCTCCAAAGTGCTGCCTATACTTACAGGCTTTGCCAAAGATAGGATTATTAGAAGTGCTTCTAAATAGGAGGATGGGTGTGCTTAGCACAGTTAACAGAGAACAACATATAGCAAGCTCTAGGGTGGAAAGGAGAAGGGGAGACAAGGGAGCAGTGTAGAGAGGATTAACCAGAGAGCAGTTTAGAATAATCATTTAAAGCGTAAGAAGAAACTTCAACTCTGCATGAAAAAGAAAAACCTGCTCAATAATTTAGGGAGGAGGGAACTGTGATTAGAGCAATGCAGTTGATAATGATGTCAACGGTTTGGATGTGTGGGAAGAGAGAATGTTTGAAGTAGTGAAGATGAAATGAAAATCTACTGTAAAAATGCTGAGATTTCAGCAGCAAAGATATAAGAGTACTTGTGGAGAAGAGAGAGAAAAAATGATAGGAGTTTGTAATAAAGCAAGCAGAAAACCTAAGGTTATAGCCGCAACTATCTGTGAACAATAGCCACAAGACTGCTTAGCTTTAGTTCATTATTGATTTTGTGCTCAGAGAGGACCAATTTTTACTTAAATAAAAACTGTATATCTTTCAGTATAATAAAGAGCCATAAAGTATCCATAGCTAATTTTCAGAGACCAGAAGGAAGATAAAGGGAAAGGGAATTGATCCTTCAAGTATTGACACTGGGAGACTAGATCACTCACAGATTACAGTGATCCATGGCCGATACCTATTATGCCTTGTTTATCCTTTGTTTCCTTTGCTCTCCCCAAGTAAAATTCTAACTTTTATTGAGGTTTAGCCCCATTTTGATGCTGTCAACACAAAGTCTTTCTAAAGCACTCCGTTTAGTAAGGCCAAACCTTTGCATAAAATACTTGATGTTCCCAAGCTACTGAATGTCCTTGGGTTGTTTACAAATAACAGCATTTTATACTACAAAACACAGTGCAAGGCAACTGATACAAAATAAGCATGTGCTGCACCCTTGGCTCTGAACCAGTTTAGATGACCCTTTCCTTCCTCTCTGACCACTACTGGGAGTAAACTGAGAAGCAATAAAAACAAAGATATTTCTATATCTATAGACTATAGACTGAAGAATATATTTTACATTTACTTTTTTAATGTACGAAATGAAATACATTTACTAAATTCCTTTTTCTTTCCCCAACTATGACAGTTTGATAACTTCCTGATCTGTATATCCATGTTATTGCACATGCATTGTTTTACTGAGAGACAGACGGCTGACCATCTTTTTCTTTTCCTGCTTAAGCATATTGGACCATGCAATTGCCTTTACATGCTGCCTAGCAAAATTGCTCCTTCCTACAGGTTACTGACCATATGTATCCAGAGCAATGGAAAAGCAGACTAAAGAAAACAAGGAAAAGGGAGGCTTTTTTGAGGGATTCAGAAGAGACCACACAGGCTTTTTACAATCCAAACAAGTACTAAAAGTTACAGGACTGAAAGCAAAGCTGAAGGAAAGGATTTTTCCCTGAAAGGAAACAGCTACCAGAAAGAGATTGGTTCGCTAAAAGCTTTGATTTTAATTTATTCTATTCCACCCAGATCTGGATTTCTCTGTTTGAAAAGTTCACAGGTTTATTTTGTGTTTACATAAAATCTTAATACAGAGTTTTAAAGCTCTTTTCATGGGTTCTTTCGGACGCATTTGCTGGGAGAACTACACGAGTAGATCCACCTTACAGCCTTTTCAGAGCAGCACAGGCTATGTCAACATTAGCAAGTAGATGCAACGCAATGGGAGCAGATGTGCAGAGCCGTGAGGAGAGTTGGCGTCCTGGTTTGAGCTCCTAACCTTTGACAGTTGGGCGTGCTGAGACTAGGTCTAGCCTGGTCACACAAACTGAATGTCCCCCGAAGTACTGGCGCACAAGTAGGTGTGCATTGTCTTGTTCCTTTTCATCTAAAAGGAACCTGGTTTACCTGCCCTAAAGACAACTGCACAATACAAATCAAAAACTGGCAAGCCTGGTACCAGAAATACCTAAATGAAAAGCAAACTCCTCATCCAAGCTGAGCTTGCTAATGTAGCTGCATCCATCAATACAATATAGAACTCTTCTAGCGGGAATTTCTGCTGTGCTGCAACAGAAGCTGATGTCCCAGAAACAAATTCACATTAGCTATGCCTCAATGAAAGGCTGTATGAATCTGTCAATGCAAAAAGAAAAAGACAATTCAAACAGCAAACATATGAATACCGTGAAAGTGCTTTAGATCTGTAATTAGTAAGATAATAAGGAAAATTCCTAAAAAAACCCCACCAAATAACATACAATTTTGAATGCATTTTTTGTTATTCCACTTCTTGGAAATAAGAATATAACACTTCCCTTACCAATAATGATTAGTGGAAGAAGCCTTAAATTCTATTTTTATCAAGAGAACAATGTGAAATCTTAATAAGAAACATGAGCTTGTGCATTAGTGCTGATTAATGCATCATTCACATGTGATGGAAAAACAAGGCAAACATCTAGAATGGGCGTTAATCAGCACTGCTGCAAAGTCTGTCCTATCTCATTGCTTAAATAATTCATTTTCAGACCTCAAAATGAGGTGAAGTGACAAACTAGACCAATTTCTTGCCATGCTCCATTTAGCGTATCGTAAAGTTTCAACAGTTGCAACAGCCCACAAGTTTGCTACAGAAAACGCACATTAAAAAAAATCTTGTAATATACTCATACAAGTCTCACATAGAAGCAACCAGGTTATAGAGTAAATTAAAACACTAGGAGAGTCAAACTTTTTTTTATTTACTATGCAATACTTGTAAAGAGGCAAGCTAATTAAATGGGATCCAGCAGCTGAGAATACCAATGAGATGCTAGATAAAGTTGGATTGATAAACTAGATAAATGGCTAACCTCCGGGTATTCCTTATCTGGTGTAAATAGACCAACTTTCAAGCACATTAGCTTTCTTTCGATCTGAGGACACAGATCAGAGAGACAAGGTAACATTGTTATGCCTTCCAACATTCAGCTAATTGCACAGGTAGAGACCACAAGTAGTGGCAGTCCTAATACAGATCAAAGAAAGTCAGTTTGTAAGAGGAGATTCTGCTACAGCAAATCAAGTATTAGAGACTTGTTACATGACAGATTGATTCTTGACTAACTTATATTCCCCTATAAAGAAATCATAAGTAAAATATATGTAAGATACTTATAAGTAAGTACTTTATAAGTACTTTAAAGTACTTATAAGTAAAATTTGCCATTAAATTAAGCCCAAACCATAATGCACTACATGTACTTCTGTGATTACTGAATGTTTTCCTTTGTGAGAATATTTTCACTGGAAAGGTAGTTGCTGAGTTGCATCGATAGAAGCTTCTATTTTGAAACTTGTTTGTATAGAATTGTGTTTAATACAATCTATGCAACGGATTGCATATCTGTATCAGAGATAAGTTAACCTATTTTGACTTTATCCACAAAATATTTTGACTTATAAGAAATCATCATTTAACTTCATTTTGTGCTGCTGAAGTTCAAAACAGCAGACACCATGTAAAAAATCCAGTTTGAACACGAGAATCATGGGGTCTGTGACCAAATGACCAAAGATGCTGTCTGCATGCCTATACATCTTACAAGAGTACTGGCTTGACAACCAGTATTTTCATTTCTTAAACCTCGTGGTCCTTCCACTAAACCCATTTCTATGCAATAAACCCAATATCATGCTCTGTCTCAGCTCTTCGCCATTTAGCACATCTCCTCAATATCACGTACTCCGCTCAGATGAGCTCTCTTGCAATGAACTATGGAGAAGGGCTAAGAGCTGTGAGCTGCTGCCTCATAGATCAGTAGATTGCTGTCCATCAGCTATATTATATAGTTCATCAACTATATAATAATGGTAATCACAAAGAAGCAGCAGTTATCATGCTTGCTCAGTTTATTTCTGACTATTCCTGCCCAGAATGCCCTCTTATACATCTTCACCATAGCATAATAATCATAGAATCATAGAATGGCATAGGCTGGAAGGGACCTATAATAAAAAATAATAATCAAAAGAAAATTCTGGCAATCACTCAGGATATGTTTGAACTGATAAGAAGTCACTTTTGTGGTCTAGTGTGCCTTTTGAAAGCTCACTAAGGAATCCATAGCTCCTCGTTGGTACTGTCACACTCAGAGTCAAGTAACTCATTCAGATCTATTTGCTCTTATGCTGACACTTGTACAGTGTAGTAACACTGTACGCGAAATCCTGCAGAAACAAGGTGTCTTGGAGCTCCGAAGCACATAGTCTATTTCAAATCTCCAGATTATCTAACACTATATATTACTTCTACCAAAATATGAAGCCACATGTCATGATTAATAGTTTTATGGAAGTTTTCTATATTATTTTATTTTGATTACTTATCTTTGACCTGACCTTTGATAGACTAAAAAATGTGGTTAATTGTGCATCCTCTGCTACAGTAATTTATTTTTTTTTTGTAAACTGATTAATTAATTAGAATAAACTGTACTTCTCATAGGAAACATTCTGTCTTCCCAGTTAGAACAGAAATGAATAGGTGTTTTACATTAATTTTTGAGAAATGTCTACTTCAGAAAGTTTATGCACCTCTTCCCAAGTAATTTACAATTGGCATAAGATAAATAGTGAGAGGGATTCTTCCGCTTCAGTATGTGGGCAGAAACCATTCAAGAATGTGGTTTTTTTCAGGGAAAAACAGTCTGCTCAGTGAAGGTTTCTAGTCCATGAAAATGCACGTTAATATGTAGGTACTTAGGAACTCTTCCTTAGAAAGATGACTCACAATTCAACCTGTGACTGCAAAATTCAGCCACTGACTTTCACATTTGACGGACAAATGAAATTTTGCTCTCTATTGTTCTCCCTTTTGAGTCGCGTGTATTTTCACTTCATTGCTGATTAAAAGATTAAATGCAGTCAAAAGCTGCAACAAAAAAGATCCACCTCCCCAGAAAAAAAGTCCACAACTGGGCATCATCAACAGTAGCTGCTGGTGAAACCAGAATAAAAGAAGACATTTTAACCTCTGAATGAAATAAGAATGCTGTGGCTTCACATGTATCCCAATCCTGACTGCTGCAAAACTTCAGTATCACAAAACTCTATCACCTCTCTGCTTCCCTTTCCATCTTCTGTGCTTTCCCCAGGACAATGCCTAGTTACATGGAGGAATGAACTGCTGTCCTGGGCTTGTGAGATTTACTTATGTGAGGGTCTGATTTTGCTTGAAGCTAAGTAAATAGTAATACACTGCAACACTAAATACCTGACCAGAGTCTGCTGTAACTTCTCCTGTCAGCCACTTTCACTCAGAAATCCACTGGGGTATGACATCTCTCTACAGCTACCTGAAAGGGGGTTGGAGACAGGAGAGGATCAGTAGCAAGTGATAGGACTGGAGGAAATGGCTGCAAGTTGTGCTAGGTTAAGTTTAGGCTGGATATTTAGAAGTTCTTCACTGAAAGGGTCATTGGGCGTTGGAACAGGCTGCTCAGGGCACTGGTGGAATCAACATCCCTGGAGGTATTTAAGAGATGTGTTGTTCTGATGCTTAGGGACATGGTTTGGTGGTGACCTGGCAGTGCTAGGTTAATGGTCAGACTCGATGATATTAAAGGTCTCTTCCAATCAATGAGATTCTGTGATCTGTCAGTAAAACCTATATACAATGTATGGAAAGGGCTATTCAACAGATCTAGAGATCCTCATCCTCACCACCAACCTAGAAACACATCATAGGCATGAGGGCAAACACTCTGCAACCGTGGAATTCAGTAAGATAATATTGAATCAGACCTTCACAGAAATCCATGAAATCTAATGGGCAAATGTCAGAAACCAGTGATTTGTTTTTTCATAGTTGTAGCTATCTATGGCTACAAGTATAATGCCTTATGCCATAACCAGATTTACAAAATTTGTACAATGATCATGCCAGGAAAGGCTTTGTAAATCTTCTTGTGTTAATAAAGTCTGTCTAGCCACCTCATCCATAATGTGCATAACAAAAAATAATATCTGTCATTCATCAGTCCATATAACCACTGGCAAAGTGCACAACGTACTTCACGTATCTGTTGTTAAATGCAGAGAAACACAAATACATCTCAATGAGTTTATAAACAAAGGCACAAATACATCTCAATGAGTTTATAAACAAAGTTTATAAACAGTTGAACTTTGGAATTGTCTTCCTTTTCGTGCTGTTCATACACAATACCCACAGTTTAACACATTTATTTAATAAATTACATAGCCTTTAAGTTGGTCCCTGTGTATTTGCAATGAATGCCACAGAAGCACAGACCCCCTGGTACTGGAGCTGGAGAACAGAAGTGGGTCACCCTGTCCACTTCCTGATCAGCAAAGGGTTTCCTACAACTGCTGGCTTCCAACCAGACATCAGCCTTGAAGCACCATCCACACACTCCTCCAGAGGGGGCTCCAGAAGTCACTAAATCTAATTATCTAAAGACACTTGTTAAGATTCAGGCAGTAGTTATAATTTCTTAATCTAGTCGCTACAACATGAAGTTTCCTCTCTTGCCTTGCATTTACACTGTTTAGGCGAGTGTAGTATCAAACCTTGTCGTGTCTTGGCCAAAAGGTGTCTTCGGGCTCTTTGAACCTTTGTCTTTAAAAGGAATCTCATTAGCTCTGTCATCAGTCGCACTGCTGTGATCTTTCAGTTTGTCAATACCTTTTTGATAACAAGCTTTAGAGAAGACATTTGAACTCGGATGCTGCACAAAACCTTTCCATGCAGGAAAAAGTCTGCACGATGCAGCAGGATCGCTTCCTACACTCCGAACAGCTAACATTGCTGATTAGAGGGGAATTCTGCTGTGATATTTGTTTAACCAATGGATTAATGAGAACAAGAAAGACACTTAGAGATTAGGATGTCTTTACATAGGAGAGAGTCAATATTTTATAGCCACTTGGAAGTTTTTTCCAAAAAGGGGACATACTCTAAGCTTTCTTTTTCAAGTCAAACTGCAGCACATACCAGCATATATTAATATAACATTGCATATTCTTGTAATTCTACCTTAATTAAAAGCATTGCTGGAATGTTCCACCCCTTTTTTTTAATATTTAATACTTTAATAAGGCAAACTTAACAACCCAGCTACATAATGAAGCAATGTAATATCACCTGAAATCTCTCAAGCTTACTGGTATATACCAGTCAGGTACAAAATATTTTGTTAGTTACTACTTGGGTTTGTATTTTCTCTTTTTTGAGGGGTAATAATTATTTCAGTTTTGCAGCAGTAACAGCTTTTTCACTTTGACTTATCTCATACACAGAAGTAATAAATCTTTAAGGAAAATAATGAAAACCAGGACCACCCTGAAAGGTGGAAAGCCAAGACCAAGTCTAGGGAATTTTAAGGTAGAGTAATTTTTTTCCAATCTGGTGTAAAGGTTAGTGTGGAAACCAGCAGTTCTTCATGTCAGCATACAGAGGGTTGCCTAAACATGGGCTAATCAGAAAGCAGACGGTGGTGGGCCTGCTCTTATGGCCCTAATGGCATGTTCCAGCGCATCTGAGCGATTGGTTTCCCTGATGTATCAGCTTCTCATTCCCATAGCAAATAGTTCTGAATTGCTGTTGGTCTGTAGCTACCCGTGTTCTTTATTTGGAAATGGTTTCTTTCTCCAGCATACATCTTAAGCACAGCTATTTAGAAAATACTCAACATGATAGCAGAAATATACATTGCTTAAGTAGGAAGTATAACAGATATTTCCAATGAGCTTTTTGAAATTTGTCTCTTTCTTCCCCCTCAACCTCCCAAGAACCTCTTCTTTCATTCGAGCAGTGAACAAAGCAGGTTCTCTGACAGGCCACCTAGGATGGGACACTGACTGACAGCTTGAGAGGTGTCTCTTTTACAACTGAACACACTCAAAGTCTTTAAAAGCATATGCAAGGGTTTACTTGAATACAAGCTGGGACTTCCTAAAATAGAGAAAATTCAGAATAAGAACAGAAATAAAAGATTTTATAAATACATATGTTCCCTATCCATCACATTCATGCAGGACAGTATTTCAGCTGGGCTTCTTCTTAGTCCAGCAAGTCAACAAATGCCTACTTTGCAGCTGCTTATCTGGATTTCTTTGCCCTGTCGCCTCTGAGAAGTGTGAGTCTGGTTCCCATAACCCCAGCTTGTGTTGCCTCATGCTCTGGAGTACTCTCTCCTGAGCCTTGGGGTTCCCAGGACAGGGGAAAAATCTCCTTCCCTGCACAATTCATTTGATGTTGCAGAGACCAGTCAGGACTAGGGAAGCATCTTGCTTTCCTCGTGGCTCTGCAGCCAGCCACCCTTAACAAAATGCAACGACCATAGTCTGCACATAAACAAAGAAAACAGATGCCATCTGCTACACACATCGTAAATCTTCCTTGGATTGCTAGTGCCACTTAAGGTAATTAATTGAAAAACAGTCGGGATAATTATTTAAAAATCAATGATTTCTAAATCTTTATCTAAAAATCACATTAAAAAATTCCCACTTGAAGTAACTATAAAATTTTGGATTTCACGAATACATTCACACATTTTTATTCTGACCAGTTAACTTTCTGTTTTGGCTTCGGGTTTTTTTCAGTTACATAAAAGAAGTTTCATATGAAGAAAGTATTTGTTAATCATTATCAACCTCTCTTCTCTCCATAAATGGAGACTGATCTTTATTCATTCATCAGATTATTTTATTTAAAAGAGGATACAACTACTATAAGCTACTAGAGAGATGGCTCTACTCTATACATGCAGTAAAATAGAGAACATATTCACTAACTTAGAAACCTGATGCAAGCCCTTTCACAATTCCTTACTCTCCCCCAAACAGAAGAAATTAATGACACACTGAGGAGTCCACGTAGTTAACTGATACAGATACATTCATGTTTCCTTTGCAAAGGATGATATATTAGCTGCAAAAGTCATCCAGCATAAAGCACAGTACGCCTAAGTATTACCTCCCAGCACATTGCTGGAAAAGAAGTTTTGGACTTCATCGCTTGAATACCTGATAATGATGAAATTAAAAAAAAGAATCTGAAAAACTCTGATGAATATTGTGTCTTTATTTCCAGACAGAATGTCTATTACTACAGATACAATCCCCACCTCCAACCCCTCTTCTCTATAGCAGTAATCCATTAACCAATATTCTCAACTCCAAGACATGCTCTCACCATCTTGTGTTTCATATTTTCTAGCAGTATTCGGGGTGAACCCATTGCTAAGCCAGAGAAAAACCTATTACTTACTGGCTTTCTTTCTGAGAGTATATTAGTAAGAACATTGAGTTAAACCATTCCATTCATCACGAAAACATTACTTATGTCATCTTTGTTAAAACTTCAAATGTTACACACAAGATTTATTGAGGGGAGATGTTGGACTTTATTTTGCCCAAGCTTAGAATGGTCTACATACACAATTAAGGTAACAAAATAATTACATTTTGCAATTTTGAAACATCTTTAGCTGCAATACTGAAAACAACCGCTACAATTAAAGATCATAAATGATTTAAAGTGAAATCTATCATTCCTTGTCTAATATGTTTGTTCTTAGGATTTATCCATTAATAAGTTATGCATCATTTACAGCTTTTTGCTTTTTATGACTCAAGAGGCAGGCCAACACCATGGTCATACCATGAACATTTGCTGTCCATTAAAAAAACTTTCATCCCAGTGGTTCAACCCAGTGGTTTCATGCTGTTTCAAGCTAAAAAACCCCATGTTTTGCTGGAGAAAAATGTAAAGGAAACTGGACCTGTCCAAAAGGGAAACAGTACAGCTGCAACTTGTGGCCTTGCCAGCTATTTCATATAAGTGTCACCTGTACTCAACAATATTCAATAAATAAATATCCAGTAATCAAAAGAAAAGAATAAACAAAGACCAGAACAGAGATAAAGCCTTGTGTATAAGTAATCTGGATATCAAAAATTCTAAAAAATGTTGTTCCTCAAATCAGACATTTTTGTGGTGATCAAATCTGTAAGGAATGCCAGTTTGAAAGAAGATTAATGGGAATATTCGAACATTGGTAGGCATCTCATCTAACTCCCTGATCGATGAAGGAAACTGTTTAAAAAACCCCAACAAATCAGTAATAGATAATAATGGGACTTTCCTTTGTGTTTTTCATTCCTTGAGGTCTTCGGGTTTAGGGATCTGCAGAAATGAATAAGAAAAAAGTGCCTACTGCTGTGAGAACAAATGAGCTACCACGGAACCAATATTTACAAATCCACAAGCTGAAAAAATATTAGAAAACTTTGCTCCAGATAAAGTGACTTTCTTAAGAAATAAGGTTTCGGTACATTTTAGACTTCTTTACAATCAATATGAGTTATTGTATAATGGTTTAATTTACAGTTTGATCAGAAAGTAGTTCACAAGGATTGAGTTGAGCCAGATGATATATTTTCACAGCAAGCATTAGCCTAAAATAAACATATTCCATAGCTTGAAAGAATCCAGATTTAACAGGTCGTATAAGGGAAAACTCAGTATTTACAGATAAGAGGAATATCTGACAGCAGTTAAAGTAATTTTATTTGGCAGATTACATTCATGTGTGGAAATGTTAACTTCTAATTTATCAAATGGCAGGAAAGACATGGTACTTTATTGGATTTCTGCTCCTGTTTCCAATCCATCTGATGGTTTAATTTCTCTGACTCATAACTGTAAATTCTTATTTATGGTGCAGCATGAACCAGTGTTAATATTCAGAAAACGTTTTATTTTGTGCATCTTCTACACTATCTGGACACCCAGTCTTAATCGTAGCAGAAACTGAGCACTGCTTTGATTTATAAGTTATATCAGTGATAAAATTAACAATGTGTTGAAATGCTCACTCCTTAGAAATGCTTCCCAAAGACTATGGCTACAAATGGTCTTTGTCAACAGACGATTTGTAGAAAGAAAAAGTTCCCTGTGTCTTCCAGTGAGGGCCTCACAATGTCCAGAAGCAAGCTGCCACAGTGACTAACTGTGGTCTCTCAAATTCATCCCAACAGGATTGCAAGGAACAACAATAGCACAAAAAGTCTACAGAAAAAACATGAGACAAACTCTAATTCTGAAAACTGTATGCATATATTACACTTTAGATGCTATTATTATAAGACATCAAGCAGCTTACACACCCAAGATTCACACCAACAAAGTAATGTCTGTCCTTTAAAGCATGGAATAACATCTACAGAAAGTTCACTTTTAGACAGATGGGATTTTGAAGTATGTTTGAAAAACAATACTAATAAACCAATTTACAGCACTTGAAGCACCATACAAATAGAACAGTTTTATTCTAATTGTGAATGCAATATCATAAATACCAATACACAATGGTCAGGTGATTAAAAAGAGAAAGTGTAACCAAGATGACTAAAGGAAAGTTAATGTTCTTAGGTATACTTCCATTTGTGCATGCTACAGGAAGCAGAACTTACGACTCATTTGCCTTAAGTGTCTCAGAAATTATAGGAAATTACTAATTGTTTTGGATAGATGTGTTTATGCTCCTTAGTATAGTATGCAAAAGCCTTATGAAGGCAATTAAAGCAATACTTGCAGATCTCCACATAGAAGGAAATATTTAGTTCTCATAGGAATTTGCATTACTATTGGACGTGGGTGGCTTGCACATTTTCATTTTAACTACCACACTAAAGAATAGAGATTCTGTGTCCACGTTATTTTGTTCTTACCATGGAGACTGTCTGTCACGACAGAAGTGTGAGTTGGTGTTTACCCCAGAGTTTCAGAAGATGTTTAGCATGGACCTTGGGCACTGAGTGCCCTGCTCTGATTTGATCCTCAGTGTGAAGTCTACGTAGGAGCATCTGGGTCTGAAGTTCTCATGGTGCTGAAATAATATGCTGCAATATTCTGTACTCATATGAAGTGTACAATTTTCCCGAGTTTTAATGGTAAGTTTTCTATTCAGCTGGATACTGCTATGGTTCAGCTGATCTCTGTTATGAAAGTGTGCATATGGATGTGAGTCATTATCTTTTAGGGCAGGGCAGTCTCTTAACTAACTCATGGTGAGTGTTTGGGAGGAAAAAAACTCCTAATGTGTCATTACAGCAGCTGGACTACTAAGTGTCAGTAGCATCACTAAGCATTACAAATAGATCTATAGCTGACATATACTTAGAAGCTAGTTTATTTCAAATTAATCTTTTGTGGATGTTTGTAAGACAGTGTCTACATTTGTACTTTATAGTGAATATTAAATTTAAAACATTGTCTTAACTGAGAGCTTTGAGAGTCAGATTCAGGGTTTGAGTTCTGCAGCACCTGGATCCAACCTCTCTGTCATGATCCACATTCTACAGAGCTTCAGCCTCTGCCTGCAGTGTGCTGATTTCTACCAGACACACCCTTTACACTGCTGTCAGTCTGTCTTTTTATTCCTCAAAGAACAGTGCTTTTCATCAAAATACTCCTCCTTTCCTTTACAAGGGTACTGATTTATTTATAGTTATATACAAAGGCATTAGATCTTAAAAATTTCCACTGTAATAGAACAGAAGTAATACGTCCTTAGGGAAATAAAGAAAATGGGGATAAACCCCTATAGTTACTCTCTTGGTACATATGAATAATTAAAATATTCAAGTTATTGTATGCAATGAGTGCTTAAAGTCTAACACATATGAACTTTATCAGGTTACAGCTGTTCAGTTTCAGGATTATTTTATGTAAATTTTCAGCATGCCATTACTGAGAGATTAATTACAGATTATTATCCTGACTATTATTTTTAATTATATAAAATATTATTATAATTTAATCTACGCTTGTAATAATTTAATCAATACTGATTTACTAGAAAAATGGTGATTTCAAAATTCTGACTGAAATCAATGTCAATATAATTCAATCTATACCCAACTTTTTTCTGGGTCATCCAGTTCAGGTATGTGAAAGCCTGAACAGAGGAACTTGTTTTTCTAGGTAATTGCCACTAGCTATAATGACATCTGGCATCTTGAAATACTACCTTTCAGATAAGGTTGAAAACAAAATGAAAAATGAAAAGAAAAGATTGTGCAATATTTCTAAAAATAAAGCCAATAAATATCAAGTGAAAGGATAATCCTGTCCCTCCGCAAGACCCATGGAACACTCACACTCATGTCTTAAAGCATATAAAGGCACATAAACTATTACTGTTAGATCCTGTCAATTTAACATATACATTGCCTTACAAAATGGTAAAACTGTGCAGTAAAAATGTAAACAAAAGGGCTCAGCCATTTTCTAGCAATTACCACACAACGGTGTGAGACTTGGTTTTATTCCATTTCATTGCTGATGAAGGAGTACATTAAATTCAAAATGCTTGCAGTCTTCATCTACATTTTCACTCACAGATCACCTCCCATGCAATTGTGTTGACTAAGGCTTGAGTGAAACCTGCAAAGGGATGAGGGAGCTGAGTCTGTTCATCCTGGAGAAGAGAAAGCTCTAAGAAGACCTTATAGAGGCCTTCCAGTACCTGAAGGGGCTACAGGAAAGCTGGAGAGAGACTTTTTACAAGGGCATGTGGTGATATGACAATGGTTTTAAACTAGAGTAGGGTAGATTTAGATTAGATATTTGGAAGTTCTTCACTATGAGAGTGGTAAGCACCGGAGCAGATTGCCCGGAGATGTTGTGGACATCTCCTCCCTGGAAGTGCTCAAGGCCAGGCTGGATGGGGCTTTGAGCAACCTGGTCTAGTGGGAGGTGTCCCTGCCCATGGCAGGGAAGTTGGAACTAGATGGTCTTTAATGTCCCTTCCGACTCAAGCCTTTCTATGATTCTATGAAAATAGTTGCAATGTTAGATGTGCCATATACAGTCTGAAAAAGTATTCTATATGAAGCTTCTTACATAATCACGTGTTGTTAATATTGTCCAGGAAAAATAAAATGGTTTGGAATTCTGTATGGATACAGTAGTAACCTTTAACCTGTTCAGACACTTATCTAAACCTTGACAGACTCTTTAATACCCACTGACATCTAGGTCTAAGCCCGAGAAATCCTAATGGCAAAAGATTTGCAACATCTGAGGTCAAAGTTAAACTTTTTTATGTTACTTGGTGACTTTTAAATGGTGGAACTTTGACAATATTTCCTGTTTATGCAAGAGAAAGAAATTGCTGCTGCTGAAAGCCAGCCAATCTTCTCTGATTTTGCTTTATTCTTATGGTCCTAGTCCCCTAACTAAAAAGCTTTAGCAGTGTTTTATAGATAAATCCTCTGAGGTTAAATCTGGTTTCCTAAAAGAGGGTTGTATAACTTTAAAATGGTTATTATACATATATATTAGCTTAGCACATACAGATTCAGAACTTTTTTAAAAGGACTACTTTAAGCATCCCTCACTCCAGCAAGGATACTGTTAATATCAACCTTGAAAATACTGGTGCTTAAAGACATATTGACGAATGCATAAACTATTGTATTGGGTCAGGCTGAGGTGGAGTTAATCTTCCTACAACAGCTAGCTCTCTTGGTGCTGTGGGTTTTAGAGTGGTAGCTAGAAGGGTGTTGATAGCACCCCAGTGTTTTGGCTACTGCTGAGTAGTGCTCACATGGAACCGAGGCTGTGGTTTTCCAATGCTACCCCAACAGTAGGCTGAGGGTGGACAAGATCTTGGGAGGGCACACAGCCGAGTCAGCTGACCCAAACTGTCCAAAGGGGTATTCCATACCATATGACCTCGGCTCAGATATAAAAGTGAGAAGGAAGAGGGAAGTGGGAGGGCATTCGCTGTTTGTGTTTGTCCTTCGGAGCAACCGCTACGCGTACTGGAGCCCTGCTTCCTGCGAAAGCAGCTGGACATTGCCTGCTGATGGGAAGTAGAGAATGATCTTTGTTTCGCTTTGCTTCTGCGGGTGGCCTTTGCTATTGCTACATTAAATTGCTTTTTATCTTAACCATGGGCCTCTTGTTATATCTTCCCTCTCCCCTGACCGTCTAAAAAATGGGGAGTGATAGAGCAGCTTTGGTGAGCTCCTGGCCACCAGCCTGGGCCAAACCACCACAACTATACACGAGAAAAGAAACAGAATCAGTTTATACTGACTGAACAAAATCTTGATTTAAGGAGGACCATGAGCTACTCAGAAGAAACTGAAAAGTATATATACCCTTCCCTTCACATCTTTCCACCTTGTCCTGGAAGAGAAGGCAGCTCCCCTTTGAAAGGCTGCTGCTGAAAAGGGTACCCAGATGCCTAACCACACCTGATGGCCGCGGTGGAAAAGAGCTTCTCATTGGGCCTGGGTTTTCTTAGAATCAACCTGAAGACCCTTTACACCAGCTTAAGAGATATCCCTCTCTACAGAAAAACCAGGCAAATTGTTACAAGATGCATACTTCCTAACATATTTAGGCTATATGAATGAAATGGATTAGTTTTACTATCACTGAAATATTTTTAACTGTAATGAAATTCCATACCATATAACCAATTATTTTTCTGGCAACAGATAACAACTTTCTTTGGACATATTGGGACTTCCTTTCCAAATAATTCTTAAGCAAATGTATTTTTCTGTTAAATGTCTTCAGTGACATATTTCTACATTCTGGACTTCATGAAATCATTACGGTTAGGTTAATGAAAGAGCGGATGACTGTGCTGGAGTATACACTGTATTTTAGAAGAATGATCTAATTTAGATATTTTAATGAACACATTCGGCAGTGTGCTCTGAGTATTCCAGCATGAAAATTTTTAGGCTCACTCTCTAAAGTCTATCAGGTACCAGTGTACAATGCACACCAGTAACATATTCTTGTTTATTATTCCTTTGGACATTATAAATACTGAAGTGATGCAAAATCACTATGTATTTAATTCAAAAGGACCATGCTGGAAGATACTCAGTAATGATGTGTCTTAATTTTGCAAAACTACATTTAGCAAGTAACAGCGATACAAGTTCTCCATCCATATCCTATCCATACACTGAAAATACGTCATTGGAATCTGATGAATTATTTCTTAGAGAAAGTTATGTACTGTAATACGATTTAAATATTTTTTGTGTGTGTCAGAAAAACTATTCAAAGAACTAACTCAATAAAACTTTGCTCAATATTGCTAGGGATAGTTTTCTTTTGGTTATCAGAGTTATTTTAGTATAATAGGACCAATGCAAATGAAAGCAGAATGTGAAGGGTCATGTGGTTTAAAGCATAGGAAAATTTAATGTGAAATGATTGTCTAATACCTTGCATGTTATAATTATGATTTTCTATAGCAATTTTTTAAATTACTGTTTTGCATATGCCAGAAAGAAAAAGATAATGTTCCTAGGACACATTTATAAAACTAATAATTGATTATTGCTATTATTAATTAATTTTCTGTCTTTCATAGTTGTATGAAAACTTCTTGCAGCAGAAACAAAAACATAGCTCTTAAGTTGTGCATATATTAGTCACTTCAATTGTTGCAAAAAGGATATACACATTCACACTCACTTGCATGAAGGAGTGTGACCATCCCTGAACCATTAAAATGAACTGTACTGAGAGTTGTCATCTAAACTGAAAATTATTTTCTAGCTCTACTACAGTCCATTTAGAAAATTCCTTTTTTTTTTCCACAGCAATTATTTAAGTACTCATTTACCTGCGTCTATAGCTTTGTACCTTCTCCTCAATCTGGTCCTTCTTCCTCATTAGCTACACTAATGGCAGACTGATAGTTTGATCACAGCACATTTCATGTTTCTCTTTTATCTAGTTGTTCCATCTCAAGTTGTCATTTTTTCAATTCACAGTCTTCTCAGACCATGAACTTTATCACTTTATTACCATTATTGTTACTTGCATAACAGTCATTCGTGTCACATTTTATTGACATGTAAGTAAGGATTTAATTTCAAATACTGACAATCCCAGTGGACAGAATACAAACCAAAATGAGAGAAGAGTGAATCTCAAGAAGCTATTCTCTCTAACCTCAGTATTCTTTTGCAGAATTTTTTTGTCTTTCATGTAAATGAAGTGAAGTTGGAAGAGAAGGAACAGATCGCCAATATTACTTCATGCATGCAACTGCATGCTGTGCAAGCATATGAAAAATAGTAAGACGCACTTGGGCCACCAGATGGATTTGAAAAGACCTGCTCATTGCTCAGTCCTACTTCCAATCCAGCTGTACCCTAAATGAGACAGAGGGGCTGTCGGTTTGGAATTGCTACTTTGAATCACCTCTACAAAAATAGCCTTTGAAAATTCACCTGCAGTACCTATTTACCCAAAAAAAGAGTCTGTCCTTGCACTCTGGAGCAGATTTCTTTCCTGACACTGTCATAAGCATTATTTACTGACTTCATACATACAATTGTGGTGGATGAATGCATGCTCCTGCCAAGTGGCAAACGGGAAAGAACATGGGTTTTAGAGCCTGGTTCCGGGAAACCTCTCTTGAAGGGTAGATGCAATTAATGATACACTTCTAAATATATACATGTGCATGTGTGTATGCATATGCGTAAATACTTGAGTACATGCCAAATATTTTTATTTAAGGAATACAAATTATTTAGATTGTATTCTGTGTGAAATGTGCTCCCAAAAGATGCTCCTAGTGCAGCTACATTTTTTTAAAAGGCCACAGCAGAGCATCAACTGATTTATGCGCCCTGTAGATTCTTTATCTATCTGCAGAAAATATGAAGTATTTTTTGTGTGTGTGTTTACGTGCAGAATATGTATGTATCTATAAACACATATATAGTAAATAAAAACATAAATACAAATAATACTGTGATGCAGCTAAACACTTATTAGTTACACCTATAACAAATAAATAGTATCTGCACTTGTCTGACAAACTTCTTACCAGGTATATATTAAACATTTAGTGTTAGGACAGTTAGTGCAAAGTCTTCTGTAAATAGCTAAAGCAACTGGTCAATTTTAAAAGGCCTTTCCATTACATATTATGAAACCTATCTTTTTACATTTTCTCTTAATAACTGCCCATGAGAATCCTCATTTATGCAAATGCTGTACCTCTGGCAAAGTGGTATGGGGATGACAAACAGAAAGAACTCTGGAGCTGTAAAAAGCAAGAGCGAGCATGAGTACCTACGTGAGGTGACTGATGGCAGGTAGAGTGCACATCCAGCTTTGATGTGGGAAAGAAGTACTGGGATGCAGAAGGAGGCACTGGGAGGGAAGACCCTTCAAGGAGGTCATGGTCCCAGAACACTTCTCTTAGCTTCTCCAGTTAATAGCCTTCTTTTCTCATGCATAAACTTCTACTGTAGCCAGTACCCAAAACAGACTCATCTGCTTACATGCACCAACTACTCATTGGTTCATAGCCACTCCCAAAAATATTTTAAAACTAAGTCCACCCTTTTAGTCTCTGTTGTTTGACACTATTCTTGGTTACATTCACCTGGGAAAGGACATGAAAACTAAGAGGCTGCAACTTCCAGCGCAGTTCATAGTGCCTTTGTGCCATGGAGCTTGTATAAAAAAGAGGAATTCCACTGACACGGAGGGAGTTGCAGGTCCTCATTCGGCCTCCGCAGCATTTTTGCTTCAAATTAAAGATACCTGTCAGTGATCTCAAGGAAACTTCCATAAGCCATCAGCCAAATTTGATCCTCTGGGATAAACAGGCAAATTATTCTACTGAGACCTAAACTCACGATAAAAGCTCCTCTTTGGCTCCCTGTGAGTCCATTCCTG
>NW_009721104.1:88330-95147 GCF_000703405.1 Apaloderma vittatum
GGCTTCTCAGCTCCCCTTGCACTCACAGATGACTCAGGCACTGCTGAAATCTCCATTTTACCGCCCACATTTGGCATACACTGCACACATCCCACAATTATACCTGTATATGTTACTTTTCTATAGGGGGCAATACTGTTCCTCTTGACATTTCTTTACTCAAGTGCAAGTTCAGGGCTGTGATGAAGACACCTCATATGAGCCATACGCGTTACCTGTTTAGCTGTTGCCCGATATGAGAGCTTTGGAAATTATTTCACATGAAATCATGCTGTCATGTCCTGAGCTTTCAGGATGATGACTCAGGTTCGCTGCTTCCCAGGTCAGGATTAAGGTGAATAAACACCAAGGCTCCCAACACCAGTTTTATTTACCAATCAACAAAGAACTAAAAACGATGTGTTTCACTTGCCCACTTAATGCTATTAATGTGCCTCAAAATAAAGAGCCATTAGCAGAAAAAAAAAACCACACAAAATGGCCTTGCCATAGATAAACCTTTTGTTGGAGCTAGAGAGAAAGAGAAAGGAAAGCCATAGGAAAAGCAAGCTCACCCCCCTCGCATCCCGCAGTGCCCTCGAAACATGCAGTGATTTCCTTGTGGCAGGCGAAAAATGCCCTGATTGCCCGGGGTGAGCGCCTCTCACCCTGTCAAGCTCTTGCCACATCACGTTGTTCACCCCTTGTGGAAAATTACCGGGAAGAGGTGTGGGGGATGGTGGGGGCTCCTGAGAGGGGTCATCCGTTCCTCTCTCCGCTTGACTTCTTCGTTCTTGCAGCCACAGCCCCAAGCCCTGCCTGCCCCCACACTCCTACCAGGAGTGGAATCAGTGCTGGGTCACCTCTGCACCAACACGGACCGGCACCAAGCAGGCAGCTCTGACATGTTTGGCTTCAGAAAAGGCCCAGACTGTTTGAGACATCTGTTTAGCAGTCCCTCAGAGATGCAACTTACTATCAAATATGGAGTCAGTGGCTTGGAGAATGCAGGAATTCATTGTGGGGTGAGAACAAAACAGGTTGTTCAGCTTTCTCAGGCATGACAACATCAGGAATTCGAATGTGGAGGTTAAGAGTAATGCTTGGGGGCTCAGTAAAATAGCACAAATATTCATCATTGTCATCCTCAAGATTAAGAAATCTGTCTGGGAGAAAGTTCACCCATCGTTTTTTTTCAGACACATTGAGGGGAACATTAACATGGACAGGTTGTCGGTTTACTTTTACAGAATCATAGAATTGTCAGGGTTCAAAGCGATCTTAAAGATCATCTAGTTCCAACACCCCTGCCATGGGCAGGGACACCTCTCACTAGATCAGGCTGCTCAGAGTCCCATCTGGCCTGGCCTTAAAGACTTCCAGGGATGGGGCTTCCACCACCTCTCTGGGCAACCTGTGCCGGTGTCTCACCACCCTCACGGTGAAGAACTTCTTCCTAAAGCCCAATCTGAACCGATCTATCCCTAGCTTCAATCCATTCCCTTTAGTCCTACCGCTACCTGACGTCCTAAAAAGTCCCTCACCAGCTTTTCTGAAAGCCCCTTCAATATACTGGAAGGCCACAGTAAGGTCCCCTCAGAGCCTTCTTTTCTGCAGACTGAACAGCCCCAACTCTCTCAGTCTGTCTTCATAGGAGAGGTGCTCCAGCCCTCTGATCATCCTCATTGCTGCTGCATGTTAAAAGGTTTTTAGCTAGTAAATCTCTGTCAGGGCCTCACTTCAGGGTGCCTGAGAACAGTGGTTGTGTCTAACCCTTTTGTGGCCAGGTAAAAGATAAACCAAACATAGTGTTTAAGCTCCGAAAATACCAGCTGAACAGCTAGTACCATCAGACCTGTGGAACTCTTGGTCATCCAGAGGTGGCTGAAAACGGGATGCTCAGAAAAGATGTTTCAAATGGGAAAATGGCTAAGACTGAATTATCCATTATGCTTCCAAGGAAAGCATACAGGAACAGTGCTTGAAAAGAGGCATATGTGAGAAGAAAAAAAATCAGAAAGAATAGCTGTATTTTTTCAGGATTTCTCTAGAAAGCAAGTCAATATTTGTACACAGCAGAAAATGAAACAATATTTCCTAGAGTGGGCAGAATGCCGCTCTAACAGATGGTAGAAGTGCAGACATGCAAGAGAACAAGTTTATGAATTGATGTATGGGCACGCTTTCTGTCTAGGAATGTTGAAACAGCAGCTTTTGGAGAATTATTTCAAGTCCTACACTTACAGAACTCTGTCATTACCAACCTAGCTTCAAGCTTGTTTAACATGGGTATGGATTTTATTTCTTAAAAGATATTTTTATTTTTAGTTATTTTGATACCCATTTAAAGATTTCATATACTAATAACTATTTGAATAAAAGAGTTGTACTTTGTTATTTTATTATTATATGTGTTATTTATTATTTTAAAGTATTTATGTTTAAACACTGTTCACTAGGTTTCTACCTGAATTCAGGGCTGTTTTACATATGAATCAATGAATTTGCACTGATTTCTATGGGACTTTTAAAAAAAATATTTTGTCTCCTTATGCTGGGATATAAAAGGTTGCTGTATACTCCTGAAAAACACAAGGGGACAAATCAAGAGATGACTTTACTATCTCCCACCCAGCACACCTGCGTGAAGAAAGCCACTCCATCAGTTCACTCTTTATGACAGTATAAAGAAATTCGTAATTTGTTTCGATGTTTAAGGTATGAATTGCCTTTGGCAATCTTCTTCAGCCAACTGCTTTGATGTTCTGCAGCCTTAAAATCCTGCTAGACAATGCTTTATTATTCTGATATAAAGATGTCTCTGGTTTATTTACTCACTATCTTTGGTCAGAAAAAGAGAAGTTGCTAAAAGGAATAATACTTGCTGCAACGCAAGTAAGATCTGAGTGCTGGAAAATCAGAAGTATATTTAAAGAAAGAGTTATAAAGATACTTGTGCACATTCCTCTGAAAAACACTCGCAGCACTTCATCCAGCCTAGGCGATTCTATGATTCTATGATCTATGGGGCTTTTTGACTTCAGCTGCCCAGGCTTCATTTCTTATTAACTTCGCTTAACTTACTGAAGAATTACGTCCACTGTACGTGAAGATCGACATTGATGCTTTTACGTAAATAATATTCTACATTCTTAATCTATATAAATTACAAAGGCTGAAGATGGGCCTTAGAATTAGTATGAATGGTACACATGTGCAGGCAATGAGACCCCACAATAACACAGGCAGAAATACAAACATTAGAGCTCAATACAGTTGTCTTGAAAATTGGAGATGACCAGTATGTCTTGAGTGATTAGTGTTTTAGGGAGAATACAAGAGAAAGAATAGCACAGAGAGGAACACTACTTTCTTCTGGTCAAAAAACGAAATAAAGTAAAATTTTCCCTCTGAGGATTATGTGGTAAAATGTCACCAACATGCAGTTTCAAATCCAGTTCTAATTTCACCACAGTCCGCCTGCTTGAGGAGTAAATACAGATATGTAAGGGGAAAAAAAAGATATTTATGGAAGAAACAAATACAAAATGTCAGTGCAATCTCTGGTGTATATGGCTGCAGTGAAATAGGAAAATAAGAGTCAGATACTCAGCTTCTAGCTAGCTCACAGCAGTCAAAGATGTGGCCCAGAAATCTTTAAGTAACATTCCAACAAGTCACCACAATGACTATCTAAGGCAAAAGTAACTGTATGCCTAAAGGACCACTAAGGAAAGTACATCAAAGAAGAACTTCCAGATTTACTTTTAAAACACTGGAAAATAATCTCCCAATTTCCAATTTATCAAGGTCTGGTTGATTCCAACAGCATTAACAAACAAACAAATAAATGGTAATTTGAGAAGGTAAAAAAGGTGAGATGAACTATTGATAAGAAAATTTCATTTTTAGTTAATTAACTGACATTATGGAAATTGTTGTTTAAAGCCTTTTCAGAGCTCTTGATACATCAGAGAAAAACATAAGTGTTAAAAACATGACCTATTAGCCACTCACCTGAGTAATCAAATCTGCCTTTAAGCCCCCTGGAAAAGCAAGGAGCAATCATACAAGTGGGAAGTAAACGGAAAATTACTAGAAAGGGGTATTGACTTACCACAACCTGAAACTCTTTTGGGAGTACTTTTAAATTAAATAGTTACTTCAGGAGGTAGCATGGTTGAGTACTTCTTCACAAATATTGAGGGTGATACAAAAAAGTAATAGTTAGAAAGCTACATAGGGTGGAGATCCTTGAAAAACAGATTGCATTACTAATCAGAATATGGGAAAATCATCTACAATATCTAGGTAGAGCTTTCTATTAACAATAGCCTTCTGAGCTAAAAGAAAAGTTGTTTTTATCACAGTGGTTGAAAGAAATGGTCTAGGGTTCACTTTGTCCCAAAAGGCCCTTTTGTTTCTCCTAGTTTAGCTGCCTCCAGCTGGCAGGCTTTCATGTAACCACAGCTGGTGTTTAATCTTCAAACCAGTAATGATGATAGGTAGCAATCTGAGTCAATTTATGATGGTAATACTTGAGCATGGAGAATTTAGGCTCCTAGTATGGCTTCAATATCTTAAAAATTTGAGATTTTTTTCTCTATGACCTTATTGAGGAGTCACAGAATCCCAGAATCATAGAATGTTAGGGGCTGGAAAGGACCTTGAAAGATCATCTAGTCCAATCCCCCTGCCAGAGCAGAATCATCTACAGCAGGTCACACAGGAATGTGTCCAGGCAGGTTTTGAATGTCTCCAGGGAAGCAGACTCCACAATCTCCCTGGGCAGCCTGTACCAGTGCTCTGTCACCCCCACAGTGAAAAAGTTTTTCTTCATGTTGAGGTGGAACCTCCTATGCTCCCATTTGTACCTGTTGCCCCTTGTCCTGTCATTGGATGTCACTGAAAAGAGCCTGACTTCATCCTCCTGACACTCACCCTTGACGTATTTGTAAACATTAATGAGGTCACTCCTCAGCCTCCTCTTCTCCAACCTGAAGAGACCCAGCTCCTTCAGCCTTTCCTCATAAGGGAGATGTTCCACTCCCTTCATCATCTTTGTGGCTCTGCGCTGGACTCTCTCAAGCAGTTCCCTGTCTCTCTTGAGCTGAGGGGCCTAGAACTGGACACAGTATTGCAGATGTGGCCTCACCAGGGCAGAACAGAGGGAGAGAACCCCTTTCTACCTACTAGCCACCCTCCTTCTAATACACCCCAGGGTGCCATTGGCCTTCTTGGCCACGAGGGCACATTGCTGGCTCATGGTCATCTTGCTGATGAATATATTGAACAGCACTGGCCCCAGCACTGACCCCTGAGGGACTTCACTAGATATAGGCCTCCAACTAGACTCTGCCCCATTGACCACAGCTCTCTGGCTTCTTCCCTTCAACCAATTAGCAACCCACCTCACTACTTGGTCATTCAGACCACACTTCCTCAGTTTACCTATGAGGATGCTGTAGGAGATGATGTAAAATGCTTTACTGAAAGCAAGATAAACCACATCCATTGCACTGTCATCATCTATCCACTGGGTTATGTCCTCATAAAAGGCTATCAGGTTAGTCAAACATGACTTCCCCTTGGCAAAGTCATGCTGACTGCTCCTAATGACTTTCTTATTCTTGATATGCCCAGAAACAGTGCTGAGGATAAGATGTTCCTTCACCTTTCCAGGGATGGAGGTGAGGCTGACCGGTCTGTAGTTACCTGGGTCATCCTTCCCGCCCTTCTTGAAGCCTGGAGTGACATTTGCTTTCAGTCCTCAGGTGCCTCTCCTGCTCCCCACAACTTACCAAAGATGATGGACAGTGGCCTAGCAATGACCTCTGCCAACTCCCTTAGCACCCACAGGTGCATCTCATCAGGGCCCATGGATTTATGGATGTTCAGATTGCCTAATCGATCCCTAACCCAGTCCTCATCAACCAAGACAAACTCCTCCTTTACCCTGACTTCCTCTGGGGCCTCAAGGGACTCAGACTCCTGAGGACAGTCTCCAGCAGTATAGACAGGGACAAAGAAGGCATTCAGTAACTCTGCCTTCTTTCTGTCCTCTGTCTCCAGGGCACCCACCTTATTCAGCAGTGGGCCTATATTGCCGCTAGTGTTAGTTTTGTCGGCAACGTAACAACAGAAGCCCTTTCTGTTGTCCTTGACCTCCCTCACAAGCTTTAATTCCAAGGAGGCCTTAGCTTTCCTAGTTGCCTCCCTACATCCTCTGACCACAGTCTTATACGCCACCCAAGTGGCCAGCCCCTCCTTCCATGATCTATACACTCTCTTCTTCCACTTGAGTTTGCCCAGCAGTTCCTTATTTAACCATGTGGGTCTCCTGGCTCTCTTTTTTGATTTCCTACCTGTTGGGACATACTGATCCTGAGCTTGGAAGAAGTGGTCCTTGAATATTAACCAACTGTCTTGGGCCCCTTTGGGTACCCTGTCTCATGGGATTTCCCCTAGCAATCACTTGAAAAGGCCAAAGTTGGCCCTGCTGAAGGTCTAGAGTTGCAATCCTGCTTTGTATTCTGTTCCTACCACACAAGATCCTAGACTTCACCATTTCACAGTCACTGCAGCCAAGGCTGCCCTCAACCTTCCCTGCTTCATCCAGACTCTCCTTGTTAGTGAGTATAAGATCCAGCAATGTTCATCTCCTAGTTGGTTCATCCATCTTTGCATCAAGAAATTATCATGGATGCACTGGAGGAACCTCCTGGACTGTGGCTGGCTGGCTGTGTAGGCCTTCCAAAAAAGAGCTGGGTAGTCAAAATCCCCCATGAGAATCAGAGCCTGTGATTGAGAGGCTGCTGTCAGCCGCCTGTAGAAAGCC
>NW_009721104.1:95236-102071 GCF_000703405.1 Apaloderma vittatum
TCTCAACTCGCTCCTCATGTGCCCCTGGAGAGAACTTGTTACATTCCAGTTGCTCTCTCTCAGGTAAAGAGCAACTCCACCACCTTGCCATGTTGGCCTGTCTTTCCTAAAAAAGTCATGGCCCTGCATGACCACATTCCAGTCATGTGAGCTGTCCCACCATGCCTCTATAACTGCTACCGGATTATAACCCCTTGACCACATATAGATTTCTAACTCCTCCTGTTTGTGCCCATGATGCGTGCATTTGTGTAGAGGCACTTCAGCTGGGCTGTTGGCCGTGTCAGCTTCTTGGTGGAGCACCCCTTAATTCTAAGGAGGTGTTCCGTGGATGTTTCCCCATTGGCTCCTAGTACCTCAGGAGCCCATAGTTCACCTCTGCAAGATTTTAACTGTGCTGCCACATGCCCAGCTTGCCTCGGAGTAACTGGTTGTCGGCCTTTAGTAGCACCCTGTCCCTCTAATGCTGGTGTGTCATCCCACAGACTTGTCACACACAAGCCTGATGTTGTTATCACCCTTACTCTTCACAACTAGTTTAAAGCCCTGTCGATCAGCCCTGAAATTTCTTGGGCCCTGAAATCTCTTCCCTCTTTGGGAAAGGTGACTCTCATTTGAGGCTAGCAAGCCTGGTGCTGTGTAGGCCATCCCATTGGCAAAGAACCTGAAAGTGGGTGGAGATATCAGCCACAGAGATACGTATTAACAGGCTGGATTCATCTTAATTGCTCAGTGTCACTGCCCATGACTGGAAGGAGAGATGGAAATATAACTTGTGCCTCAGATTCCCTCACTGACCATCCCAGGGCCCTGAAGGTCCCTTTAATGACTCTTAGACTACAGGTTGCAGTTTCTTCTCCACCTACATGGAAGACCACTAATGGGTAAGAGTAAGAGAACCTTACCAAACTAGGAAGTTTCCTAGTGACGTCCCTAACCTGTGCTCCAGGGAGACAGCGTATTTCCTTTTGTTGAGGGTGTACTTGGCATATTGGATCCTCAGTTCCCTTCAGAAGGGAGTCACCTACTACCGTAACCTTTCATCTTTTTCCTTATGACTGTGGTTGTGATACAGGCGGTGGGCTTAAATGACCAGTGAAACACCTCTGGCTCAGACTACCCATCATTCACATCCTCATTTGGCTTGCCTTCCTCAGCCAGAGCCAGAGCCTTGCACCTGTTGTCAACCACCAATATCCTTTAACTGCCTCTAGCGATACTGCTGACACAGCAGGTCGGACTATTGATCTCAAGCTACCTCAAGATTTCCTCTGGAAAACTAATCTTCCTGCTCACTTTGCAACAGGTCTTTCAACATTGTGCTACAGCCACATTAATAATGAATGAATCCATTATGATCAATGGCTTGACAATGAATATCAAATGACTTCTCTGTTATTAAGAGCATTATAGGACACTAGAGGTAACTGTTCAGTGCCATTTACAGGGGTTGAGCTGTATGATCCCTTTATCTCTTAATAGGATTTCTATGACTATAACACCCCAAATCAAGCTGAATATTTAACCTGAGGTTCAGTGATTTTACGGTGTATAGTATAAAACATCTCATGAATAAATAGGGCAATAATATGTATCAATGTCTCTTTGAGCAATTTAATATAATCTTGCTGTGCATACAGTGCCTATCAGCACCACCAAAAAGTGTTCTCTGAACATCTATGAGGTAGATATTAGTTGTTCTAAGTCTAACAAACAGAACTAGCAACAGAACATAACCACCCCACTGTTGCCTTTAAAAAGCTATTACTTTTATTTTTTTTTTATTTATCTATACCCACTTTCACAATAAATAATGCAAATGATGAAGCAATGCACACAGAACATTCATCACATTGCTTAAATGGGATTTCCTAAAGGTCACCCCACTTTGAAACACACAGCTTTCGCATGTGCCGCCCACATGCTCTTGATTAATGGTGCATTTCCCTGCTGTCCCCACGCACCCTCGGGTCACCATTCTGCACTTTGCTCCTGGCTCTTGTGTGAGTGGCAAGTCTGTTAAGGAAACATGAGAAATGACTGTGCAACCTTTGCTGATGTTCAGCAGTTCCCGATCTTTCAGTTTTCTGCTCTGCACCACTCTCCAAGAAGTCTGCTTTAGGTTTACAGTTTCCAAGGCAGAATTTGCAGTGACAGAAGAGAAATGATTGCTCTAGATTACATTGCCAAGAGAGCTCTGACAAATGTTACAGAGCTAACAGATCTTGCCCAAGATAAATAGGCATCAGTGGATACTGTGGCTAGTTCTCACTCACACAGTCTCAATTTTAAATCTGCGCTGGAGAATCAGCTCTAATAACAGTATAGCTGCAGAATACATTGAGCGAAAAGGGATTTCATAGTGAAACGTTATAGGAGGATTGGTGATAGCAAGGATGAGAATGACCACTGGCTGGATTTGAATCCTAAGGGTTGTGATTTAAATGTGGTTTCTGAACAGATTGTCCTGGGTGGAACTGGGCAGCCACTAGGTCTGCACCCATGTATGGCATTCAAAGTTTCTTTGTGAAATAGGTACACTGAAGTAGGTAAATAGTTTTCTTTCATCACGATGGGAAAATAGTAAAATCCCACATCACAAAGTTATATTGGTTTATACCTCATTGTGCACTAAAAATATTTTTCAGTTCAGAATGCCTAATAAGAGAGATCTCAACAGGCTGAGTCAGGGGAGGTACTAGGTGTCCCCTTCAGACTCTGGCTTGCAGGAAACTACCATTTAAAAAAAACCTGATACTTTGTTTCTCTGGGAAACAACTCACTCACACCAATGGAAAATCTGACTGTTTTCTCCAGACCTCGGTAATCATTCTTGTAAAGATGAAAACAGAAACAGAAAGTTATTGGGATTGCTTCCAATCATGCAGCAAGCATATGGCAAACTCCGTAACAGAGTCCATATTGATTCTGTGCTGAGGGACATGGTAATGGTTAGTTATATGCAATAGAACTCTTTCAATGCAAATTTCTTGATTTTCTAAAGCAGAAATGATGCCATAAGCAATAATTTCTCCATCAACCTTTGATGCTGAATAGGGGTCATATAGTCTAAGTTTCCTTCCTGTTTTCTTATTCTTAGAGAAAAATACTTCCTTCTCAAACCTTTATATCTATCTCTACATTTGCATGCTGAAAAAACACAAGTATGATTCCTAGAATTCAGGAAGATTGTTCTGCGGTTGCTCTAAACAGTTTTATGATTCTCAGAGGGAAAAAAAAAACCTAATTAAACCAAAAAACTCTGGTCAATTATGGTGATGTGTGTCTGGAAATGTCATAGATCCTGGCCTACAAACCATCTCACTGGTGCACAGCAAATACCTTAATAAGGTCAAGGGTAGCGATTTTAAGGGAGAAGGAAAAATGGAGAATTATGTGAATTTTGTTTATGTTGAGAGGTACTTGTGTACACAGGACCTTTGCCTCAATTCCTTCATTGCTTTCACCTTTTATAACTTTAACGCGAGTGCACCTCTCTGCCCATGGGTAGCTTGACAAACTTTAACTGAAATTTCTGCTGGTGCAAAGATGTCACCATGGAGAATATGCTTTTAGGGTTAAGGATATTGAGTGATAGCTTACTACACCTGCAACCCCAGGTACTTGTTTTATCTAGCAATGTGGAAAAGGAGAAATACTTCGAAAAATTAGCCACCATTAGTATGGTACACGGAGGCCCTAACCTTAAGTCATTTAACATGATGCTAGACAGAGTACAGGCTGAGTCTTGCAATCACTCTACCCTTTAAACCCCTCCCCCCTCCCCAAGGTTAAAGGGAATTCCACACAGGAGGTGATCATGGCATTCATTCTTAAAAAATACACCCTAGGGAACTGTCCATGAACAATATAAAGATGATTTAGTCCACTGCAGAAGTGCTTCTCATCTCTTATTTGTACAGGCAAAATCCTGAAGAATACTGAATACCTTGAATCACTTAGATGTTTCGGGTACTTGTCATTACTAGTGCTGTTGAATGTGTTCATCTACGAAGAGTGAAAATAAATTATGTCCAAAAGCACAGAGGACTGTACTGCTTCATGGACTTCATGGTGGGATACTTCTCAATTATGTGAGTATTACTGAGATTAGTATCTGGACTAGTATCAAATTGCTTTCCAATATAATTGATCATATTTAGATCATCTGTGAAAAAACCTCTCACCTTTTAATCCTAACTGAAGTTATGGATTAAAAACAACCAACCAAAAAACCCTCCTAAACCTTTTTTTTAAAACATATTTTTAAGGATTTACAATTTCTGAATTTCTGAAATTCAGTTCAACTAAAACACTCTGAGGTTTAAGTACAAAGGACTATGACTTGGGATCACAGTCCAGGAAAGATGCAAGGAGTATAACATCAATATTTATAAATTAAATGCCTCCAAAATTTCTTAAGCTTTTCAAAAGACAATACAACTTCTTATTTCAGCATTGTAAATGTGTTCCAGAAACTATGATGCTAGCTATAGAACAAGATTTTTTATTTCCTAGTATTGATGAAGAAAAATATGGGAAAATTGTGAATATACAATGATTAATTTAACCTGTGTGCTGTTACTGTAATAGAAAGGATAATTATACTGTAGGTATACGACCAATTTAATTTCAGACTTCATTTCTGCCACCCAGAGTAAATGATATTTTTAGGAAAAATATTCTACCATATTAAAAAAAAAGAAAAATTGTTTTCTAAATAAAGTTTTTATGGATCAACTCTTGCATGCTGTTTATATGAAAGTTTCCTACATTTTGCCTTGCTGAATAATTGAGAACATTAGCTCCCAAACCATGAAAAATTCATTTTAACATGATGTATTATTAATCAATTTAATTTAGAGTGATCTGAAAAGTCCCACTTTCAGTTATGGTCCTTGAAGATACGTTTAGACAGTGGTTTGGTCTCTATTATAGTACTTTATGTAACTCTTTCTTATCTGCTATACTTCTCAAAGTGGGTCATACTGCATATGCATGGTAGTGGATAAAATGGATAAAAGTGTACTAGCTGTCATGATTTATTTGGACTCCCAAATCCTTTTGACAGTCTCACATAAAAGATCACTGAAAATTTAAGTAGTTGAAGAACAGAGCAAATTATTTGAAATTATCAAAAGCTGCTTAGCAGATAGAAAGAAAAACACTGCATTTTAAAAAAAATGTTATTTTTATTATATTAAGATATTTTACTTTTACTAAAGATAAATATATTAGTATATTTCACAAAATTTCAGCTAGTTTTTTAGTTAATATTTACTAATATTTCACTACAAAATAATCACCAAAGAATTGGCTTGGAAAATAGGAATTGCTATTCTAATTTAGGATTTATTTATCTAGGATTAAAAGCACATCTTCATTTGCATGGCTTCATGGTCATTTCTCTTCACTTTAATGTAAATTGAAAAGCAAGATCTGAGTGATATGAAAACTCTTGTGAATTAGGCTTCTTCCTCAATATTGTCTGAAAAGTCACTGTTTACTGAAGTCTCTGCTTACTATGTCGGACATGGTAATTATGTCATCTGGCCACAAATATAAATCATTGAAATATGAGCTAATAAACAAGAACAGCTGGTGAACCAGCTTTATCAAGATGAAAGACTGTTACAAGCAGTAGATAAACCTCTAATGTAAAAAAAAGGTGGCTGGTGAACCATGGAAATATTTAGAGTACAATTCTGTGCAGCTTTATCAAGATGAAAGACTGTTACAAACAGTAGATAAACCTCTAATGTAAAAAAAAGGTCATCCAGGGAAAGTATTCTATATTTCGAGGTAGAAGCCTGAAACCCTTATTCACCTTAAAAGACTTCAACTTAGCTGGAAAAGAAAGTGAAATATTGATGAACGCAAGGATGAGGTCTGCTAAATATGAAGTTGGAAAAACTTGCATAAAAGTCCATGTGGTGAATACCAGAGATAATACTGCATGATGCTATCTGCCAGTGAAGTCTTACCGAAATACAGCACGACCCCTACCACACCTGACTCCAACGGAGAGTGGCTGAGAGGAGGCAACACAAAGAGTCAAGGGCATGCATGAACTCTCCTACCAGGCATAAATGACAAAGCTGGAATAGTTTTGCTTAGAAAAGAGTTACTTTTAAAGTGCATAGGCACAGTAAAAAGGCATTTAATAATAAATGGTGAAGAAAGAACATGGAATGCTGGTCTTCTGAATTTGCACCACTTGGAAAATGTTTTTTCTTTTTACAAGAAATTTTAATGTTGGGTACTCAAAACCACAAAAAAACCCTAAACTAATTCATGTAACTTGTAAACAAATGGCATAACACATCCCTCTGCCCCTGGAAGTAACTCAGGCAAGATTAAAAAATGCAGAGTGTTAAAATATTTATACAAATAGGCTGGGACAAATTTAATCAAGAAGCTGAGAGCTAACCAAAATAAGTGCATGAATGAAATTAGAAAAGAATTTCAAACAGAAGTGTCTCCCATATTACTGAGAAAAGATTACAGTCTGAGGGGAGAGGGTATGCCCATGCTGGCAAGAAGATCTGCTGCTGTACTTTGAGAAAGTTTTCAAAACCAAGAGGGCTATATCCCAGAAAGCTGCCCCTCAAGGCAGTCGCTCATCCATTCAAAGATGGATTCCTCATGAGTTTCTACCTTCTTTAAAGTAAACACGCTGGCATCAAATGCACCTGGATTGTCACATCTTCACTGCTAACAGAAGTATCTTTGCTGACCCCAAGTTTTCACTAGTTGCATGTATCAAAAAGAACGATAACATGTGTCACAGATCACAGAGAATCACACAGAGTGTTAGGGACTGGAAGGGACCTCG